>NC_052108.1:8334619-8404195 GCF_012273895.1 Zerene cesonia
TTATTTTATAGTTTTTAGTTTGATGTGCTTGAAAAGCGTGTTTTTTAGTTTTTTTAAACTATATTTTATTATTTTATTTGATTATTCATGTATTATTATTTAGATTATTTTTATGTAATGTATGTTGCACATGTTTGTCTTTTTTTAAATTATTCAATATATTCTGTTCAAATAAAAAATAATGAAAATTTTATTAATATTTCGCTTCTTTTACCTTTCTCTCGCGGTTGCCTGGTAGAGATCACTCGACAGTGATAAGGCCGCCGATTGTACTATATTGTTGTCGTGTAACTGTTTCCTTTTGTGTTTTCCTATCTCATGTACAGTAAATAACGAGTTAAATAAATAATATATAAATAAGTTTCAAATTTAAGTAAAAATTCTAAATTACGTACTTTGCTGCACAAAGTTATAGATACTATAAATAATTATTTACAGTTCCGAAGGAGACGGTTAATCCTTCTGTTTGCGGATTTAACGGCCGCTTAACGAGTTAAGCTTTAAAGGTAGATAAGATAAGTTTTTAATCGAGTTTAATCTAAACTATTCATAAATATTTAGGCCCATTAGTATTTTTTCACAAGTTAAACGCGTTTGAGAACTTTTTAAATTATCTAGATAATCTGAACTTAATCTTCACCAAAACTTTCGCGGCGTTTCGTAGTTTGGCAAATAAAAAATGTTCAAAAATTAAAGTTATATTACGCATATACATAATTTAGTGTAAATTTTAATTATAACAGATTCATTACAAAACTTACGATTCGATTTTGGAGTGATTATTATACTATGTAGGCCATTAATTATCTGCGGATAATTATTGCTAATTTATGAAATGATAAGAGACGAATACCATTAAGTGTACTTAAAGTTATAAAATTAAAGTATATATAAAAGTTAAAAAATCGTGTGCCATTAATCTTCATTTATAGCTATTACTTTTCAAGTAAGCTTAAAAATCTCACTTATAATTTTCAAGAATCATCAATGTTCTTCAAATTAAATCAGGCTTAAGTCGAAAGTCTTGTGTCTCGTTCGTCGAAAATTCACTTCTCGTGAAGATATAATTTTAACCAGCCTTAAAACACTGAAATCTTGTAACACTTCTAAAAAGAGATTTTATTTTGCAATCACGTCGGACCATATCTGCTATTTCTGACACCTCACTTCGAACTAAGTACGTAATCGTGAAAATGTTTGGTGTACTTTAAAATCTTAGTACCCTGTTATTTATAAATATAGTAGTAGTTAAGATACATCATACAGTCAGTTACAAAATACGGACGCTTAAAGTCAGTTGTTATGAAACCATGAATTTAATGTTATTCCGTATTGCTGTACTGCAATCCTGTAAGTAAGTACTTCTGCCTCAGCAGACATATTCTGAAGCTCTGATTTATACTCAAATAGTATCGACGTTCAATCGTTTTTCGGAAATATAGCTTCGTAAGCCTATTCTTGTAAATTTAGATGTAGATGTAATGGAATCTTCATGTAAAATTTTCTGAATAGTCAACTCATGCAATCATTTGAGTATGTACATACGTAGTTTTTCTTATCACATCCATATTTTAACTTGAAGGTCTAGGTGGGATTATGCATCGTTAGAAAGAGGAATTAACTTCCAACTTCCTGATTCATTGTGCAAATACAACAACATATCACAAAATACACTTTAATAGGAATTACTTTTAATATATGATGTGATAGCGAAGCAGAAAATAATCTACATTTAGTTGCTATATTATTCTTACGTAAAATAAACAAATTATCAGCCTCACAAGAATAGTAAGCTGTAAACATTTCTATTTGCCCAACAGACCAGGAAGTATACCCACCTACAGTTGTAACCCACATCGTGGTTATATGATTTAGCATCGCTTAGAATTTGCCACAACAATGGCCCGTGGAGCAGGAAGGACCGCCCACATTGATATACGTAAATTTACTACGCAAAACACTGGAGGCCGAGCCACGATAAAAAATAAGGTTTCGCAATTAAAGATTATGATAAATCAAACTAAGGTTGATAAAGCTGTAACGTATTTACTAAGACTCTGTGATTAAAGTTTGGTAACTGATAAGGGCATCTCGGAAGTAGTTTGTAACCAGATTCTATTTGTGTTTGCTTCATAAAAAATTCAACGATATTACAAATATAGAGAATCATTTCGATTAAATAGTCATTTAAATAATAATTCGATAAAATATTAATCAAGAAACATTTGTGATTTTATGTTATGTTCTAATGTTTTCCCTCTAAAAACACTACGACAGCTATGTCAAAAATTCTTTCCTCATTAGGAAGCTTCATCTTCAAGCCGGAGCGGACTTTAATATAAGATTTTTCTTAAATGTCCGTGCGGCCAACTGTGTTGGTGGTTCGCAGTCGGGTATGCGATCACCACCTCACATGAATATTCACAGGTACTAACACTCACACAGGAATAAACTGGGGAAAGGTGAGGTGAGGAAGTAAACGGGTCTACGTCTCCACTACTCACCGTACGAAACATAGTAGCATGCGTCTATTTCACGCCGGTTTTTTGTGAGGGTGTATGTAGTACTTCGGTGCGTGCTGACCTAATTCATGCCTAAGCGTGCTCGACTCGCACATTAAAATAACACTATATTTCTATCCCTACGGCATATTTCATAAATACGCCTGTCAACAGCTTTATTCAAATCAAAGATTTCAAGTATGTTAGTTTCGAAATTCATCACGAAATAGTCGGTGTGTCAAAGAATCTTTAAAACACATCAATCATCAATGATAAGGATAATGCAGAAACTGATAAATCTAACTTTTCCACCGTACATAGGTGCGTCAGATCAAGCTCTTCACTGGATGTTTGACGCATTTCGTCTTAACATATGAATATACGATGACTTCCCACAATTTACGTGTAAAAAGAATTGCACAACCGAATAATGATAATAACACATCTACGAAATATATCTGCCCTATACTTGCTCATTCTCTATCTTAAAATTTCATGCGTCAGTATTGCAGTAAAGCGACAATACGTAATTTCTCACTGATTATTTGCAATAGAGGATTCTTTGAATGTTTTTATATGAATAATGTTTATTATTAATACATGTGTTTCTAGAAAGTTATTACCAATAATTCCTAAGTTTCCTTTTCGATTTTATATCATACGATATTTTTTTCTCTTTTAAAAAATAACCACGTGAACAAGGCATAGATATCCTACTAGTATTTCCTAATAATACTAATCCTATTCTACTAATTTTTTATTTTATTATAAATGCGAAAGTTTGTAAGGATGTGTGTAAGTTTGTTACTCTTTCACGCAAAAACTACTGAACCGATTGCAATTAAATTCGGTACGTAGGCAGCTGGACAACTGGAATAACATATAGGCAACTTTTTATCCCGATATTCCTACGGGATACGAACTTATACAGGTGAAACCGCGGGGCGCAGCTCGACTTCTATATTATTAAAAAGAAAGTTTTTCAAACGATTACCTACAACAATGAACACAAAACGACTGCGCAGGTTACATAAATTACATAGATTGGTGGAAGAGAGCTTATAACTGTATCGTGTTGCGATATAAGCGAAGCAAAATACATGTCGGACATTGATAAAATATCAATCAATTAGCTAGTACTAATTGGTTCAGTTATCTTTAAGTATTATATATCCTTTATCAGTAAGTCGTGTTAACGTGGAGTGCATACGAGGAAACACACGGGCGGAAAACTCCTCTAAACAAATTCTACGAAAATTCTTAACAGATTTTGAAAATTCTTTTACGAGTTGTAACATTATTTCTGACACGTAGGAGCCATTTTATTTATAACTCCAAACAAGAAATAAGTTCTATAATCTACGTCTTTTATGCATGAGTGATTTTTTGTTTTTATCTGTGGTAATCCTGGGCGGATCCGGGACATACGGCTTGTATTTCAAACATTTATATAATCGATTAAATAATCACCGAGCAGAGTTCTTTAATCAGTGATATTTAATACACAGTGCTGTTGCTAAGTGCAAATCACTTGACATTTAAATATACATCGGACTTTCATTAAATCGCAAATGTTCAAGTTTATTTATGACGAGGAAACTCACACTTTATCGTAAACAGGTCGATATTAAAAGAGAAATTAAATTCTTATTTATTTAAGAGAGATAAATAATAATTTCGTTAATAAGGTAATTATTAAGATAAGTCTTTAATTAGTTCTTTAAATTTAATCCTCCCAAAATTAGATATACCAACGAAGCTTTTTCTCTTTATAACTTGTTATTTGAGCAAATTATTTATCTTTGAAGTGGGTAAATAAATTAATGTATTCACACATAATTAATATATTACACAATTATTGCGTATAAAAATATTTATTAACGTGCAATCATCAAATTTATACGCAGACTAAATTTACAATCATTTATGTTAAGCGTACATTCCTACGCGGATTACATAGATATTTATAAGACGGGATTAGTTTTAGCTTTATTAAATCCGAAGATTAGGATTATACTATAAATAATAATCAACACTTTCCTATATTATGTAATCCGATTAAAACAATTGTATGAGGAAGACCATTTGTTGTAATCATTTTCACAGTTAAACAGTTAAACTGATTTTGATGAAATTTGGCAGGTACTGAGCTTTCTTAGTTCAGGAATTTTTTTTCAGTTCTATCTTTGCCAGGAGGTAATAGAAGATGAACTTTCACATAAGTAATGATTATTTATCTTTTTTGATATATTTAACTTTTTATCATGAACAATGTTAGTCTTCTTTCTGTTATTTTTTATACAATGGTGGGTAGATACTTAAAAAACAATACATATAAGAAACGAATAAGCTTTTATAGCTCAAAAATACAGATTATATGCGTGTACGTGAACCATGTAAACCGTACCGCTGAGTGATCAATAACAACACAACGGTATAATGTGTCTATGTATAACAGATTTTCAAAGAATGTTAAGATATGTGACATTCGAGAACAGAAATTTAACAAATGATTCATTATTTTAGCAAAGTTCTCTTTGTATCTGAATTTGAAAATTGTGTAAAATTAGGACTGCCTTGTTTCACCAAAATTTGTTCATCAAATTTGGGCAACCAAATTTTGGTTTAGCAAAAAAGAGTCTCCAAATTATGATATAATTCGAGTTCTACATTAAAATAGAGTATTCATAACATTAGTTATTTGTACATTCTGTTTCAATAGGTAGTCTTATAACCTTATAATAACATTCCCGTGTCACAATGTTCCTTTCCAAACTCCTCCGATACGGCTGCACACAAAACACATTTCTTACGAAATTTTCTGTGCGTATCGTGGAGGTCTGAGAATCGGCCAACATCTACTTTGCATACCCATAAATGATATGAGTAAGGCAGAACAGCGTTGGCCGGGTCAGCTAATTTTCTATATAATCACAGAGGTGCTTCAAACCAAAAAAACATGTTACACGATGACAGTGTCATTTATTTATCAAAAAAAATTTAGCATTTAAAATGTTTCTTGATAAATAAATGCTACGATATTTTCCAATGTCCAATAGTTTGGTCACAACAACAGAAATAATTTATAAAATACTACCGCATTCCAGAAGAATTAAAATTAAAATTTAACAGTAATATTTCAGGTATTTCTCAATAAGATGTTTGCCTTGACAATTCACGATTATTATATAATTAAATTGAAACAATTACCAAATGTTTTTTTTCGTTAAAATGCCGGAGAACTTAAACTTATATACGCAAGTCACGAAAATCGCACCCACTTGAAAGTTAAAACTTTTAACTAATTACATCCACGTAATAAACAAGACTACGGACTTCAAGGCACGATTTGAAAAGATTTTCAAACGAGCTAAAATATATGTTATATAGTAATTAGAGACAAAAACCCGGGGAAGTAATGAGAAATGAAAAACGCGCATTTGGGTTACTGATGAGCGAAGCATATTTATACCAACCTCTTTTAACCACTACAACCTTCTCGTTTACCAAACCCAAAACTTATGAAAGATAGCATGTTGGAATATTTTTGGAAAATAAGAATGATTCGAAAATATTTAAAAAAATAAATGTTACATTACAATAGCAGTGATAGCAGCAAATTTAAAAAATATCGTTTTTTTATTACAATAGCATTAATACAACAAACATAATTTTCGCTATGGCGGTAACTCCGTGCCTCAGAGTGCGAGGCACGCTACCTTCATCTTATTGCGAGAGCCGAGTCCGATGGAATAAGAAATTGATTTATCATAAAAACAAACTTCCGATAAATACAAGGCCGTTATCAAATCAAATTTTAAATAAAAATTATAAATCAAAAGTGAGAGAAAGAAGCTTCAGAGAGCTGCAAATAAATGCTCTGCGATGCACGGCGTTGCATCTAAGCCTGAGATCAAAGAACGATGCAATAAATTCTCCGCTCCGATTGACTTGTCCAAAAGAGCTTATTAATTGTACCGATGAAGAAATAATGCGACTTTAATTTTTAGTTTTATAGCATTGAAATGCTTTATAAATGAGACATTTTGAAAGAATAGAAAAAATTTGATCACGAGGCAGGATCCAGGATCCTGCCTGCCTTTCAAAATGTCTCAATAATGCGACTTGTCATAGTGAAACGTAACTCCGTAGAAAATATACTTCCGATAAATGCAAGGTCATTACATTAGCTTAATTATGTGAACAATCAACCACTTATCGACATATACCTCTGACATATCGGCCACTATTTTTGTATTATCGAAGGCTCTATTGGAGGCCACCGTTTCCGGTCCGGATGTATCGGTCAGTTGCTTCTAGAACTTCTTAGCTGTTTTATTAGATTAATTAACTCGATCTTTGAGAGTTTCGTTTATCGATTAAATGTGAATTTCTTTGACTCGCACTGACACAAACGGCTTAATTAATTTTCGTTTTAACTGTATGTGTTATTGGGTATATACCCTCATCACTTAATTGCGTTATTTCTATGTTCGGAGGACCATATCCTCTTCTTAAACTTTTCCGTTTCTTTCCTTTATTCCCCTCATCAACCCTTCATGCATTATCCTTTAAAGTTGATGCAGAACGCTCTTTCAATTAATGCTCATGGGTGGCGCTGGTCACTTACCATGAGGCGGCCCATCATCATATAAAAATATATACATTTATTAATTCTTGATAGAGACAAAAATTTAATTACAATCAATTTCGTATCAAGTTGGGCTTTTGCAATATTTAGTTAGTTAATTTAAAATCGACAGACAAAAGTTTTAACAATAAGTATAAAGTTAATTCTGAAGTGACTTCTTACGAGACGACGCAAAGGATGATCGAACGACCTCCAAATCATGTCATAATTAAGTATTTTTAACCTTGAAATATATTAGGATCTCTGTATTATGGTTTAATCTCAATACTTTGTTCAGTCTACCTTTTGTATATAATACATAAAGTTAAAGGGTTGTTAGCATTTTACATCATAACCTTTGCTAAAGTAGGACAATCTACATGTATGTCGCCATAAGAATTAAGAATTAAAACCGATAATATATTGTAATCTAACTCGCGAGATTGCAAAGAAACGGAAATTTGTTATTTTGAATATTTGCTTGCAGTTTATCGCATTATTTTTCGTTTAACTATATTGCGAATAAATCGCAGATATGTATAGTGCCGAGGATTTATCCCAAATGTCTGCTAGGCGCAGGCTTCAAGACGTCAGAGACTCGCGAACTGTGTACTTACTAAATAAATCGAACCTTATCTAACTCATCAATCATGTGCCCATTTCACAATTTAACGGTTTCACATCGAAAATTAAAAATCTATCGAAAAAACAGTGCGTTAAATTGTAAGCCGAATATTAATAGATAACAATTATTCGACGCATTACAATTCTATACTGCCACATAAAATGTTTGACATTTGTGTTTACATCAGTGCCTCTTTTATAATCGTACAATGTATATTATATACCCTTATAATTAATAAGGACCTAGTCAACAGACATGATTAATAGTTTGAGCCTATCGTTATTATTATTTAAGAACCACTTTTTAGGATTTTTCTCACTAGATATTTACTTGTAATGAACGAATCTTTCTCTTTATACTATCAGTTTAGACTAAAACAGTTATGAAAAATACGATGGCATTAAATGATACAGCATTGTGAGTTGAGACATTAACATTGCGAGCTGTAACAAACGCATAAAATTCATCCTCCATTCTTCTGTTACAATCAATCGTCACATAATTATATTATGTAATCATAAAAATACGTGTATAAATAATTGTCATTGTATTGTAAATTGCTAGAAACACACAGCAATTATAATACAAAATACCCTGCAATGTAGACTTTATATCGTTAGGTTTTTGCTGAGTAATTGTCCACTGCTGATTTGTTATAATAGGTCATTTGTTTTTATTTTCGCCGACAACATTAAAACGGGTATAACGGTTTTCGATTGATGTATTGTATATTTCTTGAATACGTAATTTTGTATTTCTAAACATAAGATATATATCTATTATTGAAAGTCGAAAATTATTAAAAAGTTTATACATATAGAATGGCGGATTTTTCTTACCAAATTCTGTCTTCGAAACCATTCAAGTTTGAAAACAATTATGTTTTGTTTTTTTTTATGTCGTAGTCGGCAATGGAGCTGGTGGGTCGCCTGATGGTAAGCACTACCACCGCCCATGAACATTTGGAGAGGCGTAAGGTCAATTGCAGACCTTTATCCTCTACAAATGGATTGCCGATTTTAATTGGGAAGGGAATGGGAAAGGATTGGAAAGGATATGGGCCGATATGTGAGGGTTTTTCGTTGTTTTCATTCGTCTTTTTTTTTGTAGCTTATGTTTCCTTATGAGTCATTACTCATTACAAAGCAACGTGATGATATATTTTTTAATCATATCAAAAATTATCAACACGTGGTCTGAGCGCCATTTAATAATAATTATAATAAATAATCTCAATCGGAATGATAAACATTTAATACTTAAATTGCATTGTAATATTGGATTCGCACAATTTTAATGAATTATGATAAATATGATACCTATACAGATGGTGTGTTAACGGCCATCTCTAAAAAAACAAATTTAAAATACATTTATTTTTTAGATTTCAATAGTTTAAAATATACAAAATATAAATTCGCCTCGGTATGGTGAAAGATGCAGGATTAAATCACGCCATATCATCGATTAATTATTTATCCATTGCTTATATGTATATAGTTTTCAAATAAGCTGGAATGAAAAACATTATTATAACATATTAATTTAAATTTTTTTATGTTTCTAATATGTTTGTTCGCAAGTTCATTGAATGTCGCTTATATTGACTTATATGCAATTAAGTTAATAACACATACAGATTAAGATAACTGTTTGCTTCTCACAATAACGCACGTAGCAGTTATAAAAACATATCCGCACACGCATCGCGGCGTAACTAATGAATTCATAAGAATACAATTTTATTTCTGTACGAAAGGCACAATTAAATGCCTCTGATATGTTTACTTCATGCGGGATCTTTTCAATGACTTAACTAAAAACGATCACTAGGGATATAATTATAAAATTTACTGTGGTGCTCGTGATATGAATGGGATATTGATAAATACCTTGAATGCGACGGTAAACAAGGTAAATTAAAATCCACGACTCTATAACTAGGTAATTTTTCCCCTCTTTACATAATATCGCAATATATTTTACTTCAAAAATAGCTTGTCTACACCATGAATGATTAAACAGCAAAATAGCGATGCAGCGACCGTTCCTGAAAACCTGCATACCGTTCGCTTGAATAAAACTTGGAACAAGAATCGAATAAGAACGAAACCATAAATCTATTTATAGCCAGGTTATAAATAGACCGAACTTTCACCGCTATCGACCAGCTCGTCATACGAATTTCCCGTAACATTCGGCCATTGAAAAACTATCGATATCGGCCACGTAACGTGTTGTACACTATTAATTATGAAGTTACGGTTTTTGCGGCGCTCGTACCTGCCCGCCGGCGCCGGAATGCGGCGGGGCGGGGGCTGGCTGAGGTCACTCGGTGCATTTGTTAGTGTTGCGCGGTTGACTTATCGATAACAATATATTAGATATATGATAAGGAACTAGATAATAATATTGATCTAAAATGTGTTGGTTTGTTTAAGCTTCGTGGTCTAGGTGTTTGCTAGCATGTTAGTGCGTGAGCGCCGGAAGGTTTCTAAGACGGAAGAGAAGGAGCAATCGTTGCGTTGATTTTTCTTTCGCACTCAATGGACAGAATTACAAAATAGATTCTATCTTATTCTATTATATTTATTGCTTTATTCATATTTAACAAAATAAATTAAGTAAATAAATTAATTTGCAAATCTAATTTATGAGTTAACCCGAAATACGATAAAAAGCGAGATCTTCATTTATTGTAATCCTACAATAATAGCCTAGTAGTTACGGATTAACAATGAGTAATGACAATATATATAATGACGTAAGCTTTTTCCAAGTAGATGTTTTTAAATGGATATTAGACACTTCTTTGTAACACCGTAAGAGAAATTTATGAACAATGTCATTAACTGATAAGGTTCAAATCATTAGTTAACGATTCAAATCTATTCAATGGTTCCAAGAAAAATATATGTTCTACATATTGAGGGCTAAGGCATAGAAGACATTGTAATAAAACCGTTTAAAAAAGTCTTGACTAATTCTTAGGAGTTTTCTTATATCCATAGTTCTATAAACTATGTACAGCCAACGTTATACTATTGAGTATGAAGTGGGATTGTTGTACGTTAAAATAAACATTAATTCCATCTTTACATTCATAATATAATTGAGACATAAATAGGATTAATTTTATCGACACTCCACGTTCATCGACCGACGGCCATCCCTAACGAGGTCGCAGCACAGCGGTGCGGCTCCCCCGCCCCCCGCGGCGCCCTTCCCACCACCCCGACGTATATAAGCGAGAGCGGCACGCGCGCCGCGTCTTTCAATACCGCGACGCCATATTGCCCTGTTCTCGTGCGCTTACGATACCACGCGGATCGAATTGTGAAAGTGTCGTGTACATTTCTCAGCAGTGAGAGTAAAAACGAGCGCCCATAGACTACCAAGTCTAACAAGTGGTGTGAAATTTCCTCGCATTCCTAAGACTGGGTTCAATGGAAGCCAGGTTCGTGACCTGCCGGAGTTTCCAGCAGATCAAGCCGCCCGAGAAGAGTTTAGCCCCGCCGCCTACAGTTAAAGGGCTGCTATCTCGTTTCGGAAGTCAGGCTCAAGCTTTATTCGCGCCGAAGAAGCAGAAATTCGGTTCATCGGTTGCTATACATAAGTTGCGTGAAACCAAGTGGTTCAAACATGAAGAGCAGAATATCTTGTGTGCAGTCCTCGAGTCGGGATTCGTGTTGGAAGTACGAGCCGAGGACCCCCTGCCATCCGACTCTATTTTGTCTCCGGACTACCATATGTACGCCATTGCCATGTGGAAGAAGGGTAAAGGTAAGGAGCCTTGAATTATTTTCACATAGCAATAGCATACGTGACTTTAAACTGAATGACTTTGGCATCGTACGGCGGACACGCGCTTAATGACGAAGTCCACAATATTCAAATTAAAGTTGTACGTTAATTGGATCAAGGAGCAAATTATAATATACTACGGTATCTGGTCATACCGGTCTGCGATGAGGTTTTCTTAAATACGGAAAACCGTTGTATCTTGAACCGTGCACTAGAACTTGTTTTATATTACGAACCTGTTCAGTGCACTTTATTATTATTCTTAATATCAACGTTCATTTTCAACGCGATAAGTAATTTTAGGGCTCATAGCGAAAAAAATCACTTAGTTTATAAAATTTGTCAACAGAAAAAACAAAGAACCCGGAACAGATAGAGGTGTACACAGTCCAACAAAAGGGTGTGCGCAAACGTATTGTAAAAACAACACTGAGTAACTTCTGGAAAAAAGACTCCGTGATAAGGATCAACAACGTTGATGACAAGCAGGAGACTCCAAACAGTGAAAAGGACATAAGAGCAAAGGTAACCATCGCACAGCGGCGTTTCCAATTCTATAAATCACACCGCCTCTCAATTAGCAGCCAATCGATTATGTGTCATTCAGGAAACTACTCGGACGTTGAACGCTTATTACATGTTTAGAAATCGCGCCAATCGACAACCTAATGACTACGTAGATACATTTATCTTAAATTGCGTAAGATGACGCTAATACAATCACGAGACGTACGTTACATTTGTAAACACGGAAAGTATGTGTACACAAAACGCGCTTGTGCAAAGTATCTTTAGTTTCGCGACCTCAATTTAAATGCAAATGTCCCCATTTCCCGACGCAGACGCTCAACTTATTGATTTAATTAAACGGTTTGTTAATTCTTCGAATTTAACTGAGTGCCAGTATTTAATCTTATACAGTCCCAAATTTGTTGTTGACCTTAAAAGGTTTTAGCCTCCGTAATTCTTCCGCTGTAGGATAGACGTCAGAATTGGAAACCCTCTTATTTCAGATAGCCTCAACGGGCTTTCTTTTCGGAAAACAGTGGACAAGCTACTAAGGAGCTTCTACTGATTGCAGCTTGACATGGCAACCAAGTCCAGGTTCGAGAGAAATTGGCATAACACGCTACACTTCGTCCATTGGTGCCGGTACGGTGAGACGCCGCAAGAAGCTCGAATGCGACAGGTAAATAAAAATTTAAAAACGCTCCCTCTGAATTTTCACGCGGAAATAATTCTAGAATTATCGACGGTTGCAATTGTCGTGCCTAGCGGCGATTTATTTCTATCAATTATTATAGAATCGTTTGAGAAAAATCTTTTCTTTTGTTTCTGTTATGTTCTAGAATGTATCTTTTGCTATTTTATGTTTATGCATGAATATCATTCATAAAAGCTGTCCTTACAACATAAAAAATAACAATAATATTTACGTGGAGATACGTGTTTTATTCACAGACACAACGGGTTATTTACTTCGTTTAAACTGCTCGCATTTAAGAATTGTCATTTTCTCTATCAGTTTTTGTATGGACACAAAGAACGTGTTCGATGCGTATCAGTAATCTATTGCTATTTTCAATTTGTAAAGACAGTTAGCATAAAATCTCACCACACCACTGTACAACCATTTCTATGTTCGACGTCATCATTATTTGCTTACTGATCTCATGATGTGGACTTCTGCTTTTCATCGGATACATTGAAGACTGGAGAGACATTCTGGCGAATACATGTGCATGGGGTAACCGGGTACAAATGAACGATATCGCACAACGCAGTGATTTTGTTACAGATCAGCTTAACGACGTCGAAAACACCCATGATTATCATCTTTTGATGGTAATTTGAGGCGCTTTGGACAGACAGCTGGCACCATGTAATATCGGTGAGGGTCTTTCTTTTCCAAACAAACACGACATTGTACCGGAATTCAATGTGCCCATGTGTGTTAACTTGTGTTCTTACTATCCTGTTTTGTGTTGCGATTTTCTCTTTTATTTTGGTCATTTTTTTCCCCTGATATCACTTTAACTCTTCGTCAAATAATCGAACACGGTGCCAGAAAGGATTCATGAAAGTTAAAACGTCTCAAACATATTGTTACTCGCGTCAAAAATGAGAAGTGACTCGGCATATTTAAACAGCTTAACTATAAAAACATCTATAGGATATCCCCAAATCTTGAAACCTGTCAAAAAGATATATCTCTACAGATACTTATTTCTTATCGGCGGCTTGAGATCACCGCTCCTTTTACCTATTTCAAAAACAATTACGTTAGCATTGTCTATGTTCAATGTAAAGAGCTATTCTAATTATTTTGTACTTTATCGTCGTGTTAAACGTTGAAACCTTAAGAAATTACCAATTATATCGAAATGAATTTATCGTAAGTAATAGATAAGCGAGTTATTCGTTTATTTTATGTTTTGAATTTTAATTGGGAAGGTTATTTGCATTCAATTGTAATTCGATAAGAAATTCTCAACCAAACCGCAATGAATAGTTAATTTGCCATTCTAAATTGATTGATCAATACTCAAATTTAACATCGCGAATCGGCAGACAGTACCTTGATTTAGCAAATACGTAAAAAACATTCTATAGACTCATCTAAAATTGTGATAAATGATGTAATATGACTAATACCATATTTAATTAAATGCTCCAGTGTTCCAGTTTATATTTCAACCATGTGGTGTGCCACTAAGTGCTTAAACGCGTTGAAATTAAAATGTACTTGTCAGCCGGTACAAACCAGGTAATACCGAATTTGCAATGCGACCTAAACCGATTGTATCCTATCTAACTGGGCCCGCTATAAATAGAATGAGTTTTAATCGAGATACACTTTCAAAGCACGACTATGTAAGTTTACAATGGAGTTGTTTCTAAATGGTCTGATATGCACTATTACTATATACATTAAATATATATATGTATATATATATATTTTTTTTTTTTTTTTTCGTATAGAATGAGGTTAATATTCTTTAAATTAATGGCGTTATATTATGAAATTATAAATACCGATATATTTCTTGATTTTCAGTGAGAAATACGCTAAAGTACTGTCACTTATTTCTAATTATGAAAAGGAAATAAAACGAAAGATTTTACGCGGGTTCGTCGGCTTATTTCCAATAACATTTTCGATATTTTCTTGCACAATTATTAAAGAAATTGAAATAGATAAGTAAAGTAAAATGTACAACAATATCATCAATAGATAACAGAGGAGTAATTTCAATAATTATCGATACGTGTAAACACAGGCGCACTTTATAACAATTACGAAAAATTCCTCGCTTATCGTGCGACAATGCGAATGAAATTAAAAATTTTATTTTCCATTTATCACCTCAGTTAAAACTTTCTTTATTCGATTGATTGATTTAATCGGACGTCAGAAAAAAAAATCCACGATTAGTTTCAAAAAGCCTTAAGTTCACAGGAATTAGATTTGCGTTACTATTTTCTATCAATTGAATAATAATATAAATTTATGATCCAATACAATGTTGGATATAGGCATTTCTTTTAAATATGAAACAACAACATAAGCACATATCTATGATATTATATCATAAAATATAGTGGACTTACCTATTTTTTGCTTACTGTACAATGGATATAAACAAAAACTGTTAAAGTATAAACAAACCTTTTAATTTGTAAAGAACACATGCTCAAACAATGAGATCATCGTACAATCTCGCAAGTTGTAAGCGCGATAAATTAAATACAGTGGCAGTTAGGTACTAATAAATAATAAATAATAATTAATGAGTAAAAATATATTTTTTTTCATTTAATTTTCAACGTGTACTAAAAAAATATAGTTTTCAAATTAGATTTTTGAAATCATTCTAGGTTTAAAAACACGTTGGCATTTGTACCAACATCGTTTATTGTGAAATACGAACAATAAAAATTATATTAAATATCATTGGTATAGAAGTCGGGTGTACTTTCGAAAAATATGGCAACACTGAATTGTAAATTTTATTAACATAACACGTGACACCGACCCGTATGTCAATTAATAATCTAGGTTAATTGGATACAATGTTCAATCAAAACTGCTGTCGTTCTTATTTAATATCATTTAAATTGTCGTAAAACAACGCTTCGGGGCCTAATCTACTATAAATTTTATTGGTAACCACTTAAACGATCACATTATCCGTTTTTAAATCGCGCAACTTACATAAAATTAACATGTTAATTGAGCGATAGAAATCAACCATATCGAAAAAAAAATCGTATTATGAAATGAAATAAAAGAAAAAGTTAAACTAACATTTTAACACATAGCATTGCAATCCGTTGTAAAGCAATTTCATTTTTGTTTAGAATAGTTTTTTTTTTATCGCATGACAACATTAAATATTATAATATGACGTTGTTTGTTACAGATAAGCGAGTCTTTGAAGTGGGGCAACATCGGCATGAACATGGGTGTGATGCTAGTCAGTCAGAACAACGCACGCCCAAAGGCTAAATCAGTTTGATTATCAGAAGCCGGCGCTGCCGGCACATGCTACACTTGCTTCTGGCAACCCTCAGCCGGAGAAATTGATTTTGTTTAATCTATTGAAAAAAAAAAGTACAACTATTCGATATTCAAACGAAGGTCATATGACATCGTGACTGGGTTTAAAGTTTGTTCTAAATGCAAATTGTAAAATCGTAGATATTTACTATTTAGAGCTTTAGATACCGGCTGGAGGGTTGCAATAAAAGTACAATTTTCAGTGGAATCTCATGCATTATGTTGAATGAGGTCCGAAATGATTTTAACGTATAAGAGTTATTTCTATATTGGAACGAATTTGTGTCTCTAACGAGACATAACTTTCGGTTCTTTCACAGATATCATTTTCCAATGAAAAATATTTTTTATTTTTTCTTAAATTGCTCAACTATTATAAATTCCTATTAATGTGAGGGCAGTTAAATCTCACTAAAAATTGATAGCGAAAACATTCCTGAAATAAGTCGTACCCCACGGCGTATATTGTAGGTAGCGATAGAATTTTCAATAAATAATGATAATTCAACTTACTGTAAGTGATAAACGTTCAAATCATAATTAATTGTTGTTGCGATTATAACAAAATTATATGATGTTAAAGACTGTGCATTATCTGTGAAAATTTTTAAATGTATATCCGAACGAGAAAACATGGCGGCTTATTCCATTTTTGAATTCCGTAATTATGGATTGGATTGCAACTTGCAAATTGAACGAAAGGTTTGATTAATATTAAAATAGAGGTTAGATACTTAAACGAATGAAGAGTTAACATAATATTCCATGCAATTTAAAGTACATTAAAAGTAAATTGAAAATAATAGAAGTAAAAGTCGCTTAGTTTTTAGTGTTCGGTTGTTACAAAAGAGTATTGTTAAGTATTCTAGTATTTATAATGTTTACGACCTAATGATGATGAGCGAGAGTTCGACTGTTTTTTGTGAGTATGTATTTTACTCGTATGTTTAATGTGCTATTTATATTGTTCAGCATTTTTATAAATAAATAGATTTCAAAACATTTCGTATTTTATTAATCGATTGTCCTGATTGTCCTGACCAGGTAGTTTACAGAGCTTTGCGGGGGTTACAAAGTATGTTATTACAAGTATTAGCTATCTATGTACAAAATTTAATAGTTCAATGTAGTGGTTTTTGTTTATTTGTGTTAAAACATTCTTACACAAAAGAAGTGAGAAATGAGACATAACTTTGGTATTTTATCGTATATAATGAAGATCCAGACTTTCATAATGTTATTATCAATAACTCCATACAGCAGGACAATTAACATTAAATATCATTAACTCAGATTTTAATTTGTTTTATAACATTCAGAAAAAAGACACAATATTTTTGCTATTCAAAATCTGTACGAGAACCGATATAATAAATTTTGTATGGTAAAATTCATATCCTGTTGGCCTTTATCAAACTTTATTATGTTGTCGAGCTGATAGGGAATTTAGGTCTCTAGAAAATTTATTAATTTAATCTATCAATGCCATCTAGCGTTAACGGCATAACAACTCATAGTGTTTACGAGCGTGCAGGATAATTGTTTTACGATTGAAATGGTAGATGGCGCTTTTATCAATAAAACGGATTTTATTGTCATCTCTCATTATAAATTCGCTTTCAATCCGATCGTCCGATTTATCTATAAAAATATGTAATACACAAATGCAACTTTCTAAGCATAAAATAAACCTTGATACAAATAATACTTCTTTTTCTTTCTACCACCACTGACCTCCCTCAGTAAAAAGACTGAATAGACTGAGAAGTATCTCACGAGCGTCGTCCGTGACCACCGCGCTGTAATTCCCTAAGTAGGACTTTATACATGCAAAAAAATCTTCATCTACCGCCCAAAAAACAAAAAAAATATTTCCAACCCCCACTCACCTCCCTCAGCAGCCCAAAGAGCATGTCAGTGGACAGCGACCTCTCGTGGGCCTCGTCCATGATGACCGCGCTGTAGTTGTCCAGGTCCGGCTCGCGAAGGCCCTCGCGCAGCAGGATCCCGTCCGTCATGTACTTGATCACCGTCGATGGTGATGTGCAGTCTTCGAAGCGGATCGCGTAGCCGACCTCCTCGCCTGATCGTTACGGATGAGATGTTGAAAAAAAAAGCGTGCGAGTTCGATACAGTTATTTTTAACAAAATCAGAACCGCCTTGAAACTGTTAGAACTAGAACAAATTCAAATTGCACTAGCTTTCAAAGAAAAACAAAGAGCCATAAAAATTGGTACACCCAGTAAAAATTAGGTAACACACAAAAATCAGATTGATAACTTACTCCTTTTTGAAATCGGTTGAAAAAGACTATTTAAAAACAGAAAACTATATTCAGAAATATAGATCTTTAAAACACGTGCGCACGCGCATGTATTCTGACACAAACACATACACCCTATAATATTACACACACACACACAATTTTCCAATCCTTCTTGCTTAAGAACGTATTGTTCGATGCCTATTTTTTAAGTACATACATACACACAAACAATTTTACAATGAGATGTCAGCACACACAGACAAATAAAACAACTATAAATAACAAATTCTCCATTCTTACCCAATCTCACCCCCATTTCGTCAGCGACCCGCTTGGCCACAGACATGGCGGCCACCCTCCTGGGCTGCGTACAACCGATCATGCCCGCCTTGCTGAAACCTTCCTCGTGTAGGTATTGAGTCAGCTGGGTAGTTTTACCGCTTCCGGTTTCACCTGTATTACAAACAAATTACTACCTCTGTTTTCATAAGTTGCAAAAACAAAAATTTGAAGTCAAACAATGTGAAGGCAAACGAGGTGGCCACTCCAGATCCTTGATTTTAAATTGTTTTATCTTCAGCCAATCGTAACATATTCCCACTGCTGGGAGACAGGCCTGCTATGACGGTTCAGACCATCACACTGGCAAAGAGCGGGTTGGCAGATGTCACAATGACGTTTTTCGGACATGCTGGTTTCGTCGCAATATGTCCCTCTACGGTTTCGAGTACTGGTGTAAATAATGGGTAAAATAATTTAAAAATATCAATACTATTACGTGTACGCTCTATTTCGAACCCCCGACTTTTCGGTTGAAGTCTAAGATCCTAACCACTGTGCAACCCTGATGTATTGTGTACTCCATAGCAATCTAATCCTGCCCAATAATGTTTCAAAGACAACTTTTATAAATATTGTACTCACCAACGATAATAATCACACTATTCTCTCTTATAACTTGCATTAATTCCTCTCTCACAGCAAACACGGGCAGGAATCGTCTTTGTTCCGTTATCGTTTTTTTCTTTACAAAATCTGACTTTGACTCGGGTTCTTTACCATCTAAGAAAAAGTAAATTTATTATTAGGCATAGTACCATTCAACATTTTTAGGTTCAACTTTGGATTCGAAAATTTTAAATGCTTTTAATACGTAGATATTCGCTATGTAACATGACATATTATGATTAAGAACCATCACAACCAATATGAAACATTATTTCAATGATATCAAATAATCTATTTTCTTACCTTTGTCCAAGTGCTCTGCATACTTGTATGCAGCTTTGGTAGGCCCATCTTCAATTTCTTCTTGTTCCTTCTGTATCCCCATGATGTTACCTGAAATTAGTACAGAAACATAAATAACCTTTTCTATAACTAACGCTTCTTTGATTTATTTACTTTTGTTGATTAACGTTTTTTTTTTCAAGAAATAATAATCCACATTATGCTTGAAAATTTATTAGGTTTATCTATTAAGAAATCTTGTTACTAAATAGCTTATTTCATGACATTTTCTATTGAAATTCTTATCATTTGGCCTTTTGCACAATAACTCCACGAGTTTTCGAGCGATTGATGCGATTTTTTTTATAATCCATAGGAAATTGTTGTCATTCGGTCCCATTATAGTGTTCAAAGATCATTTTGTAGACATTTTTTATAAACAAAAAAATATTCACCAATTTTCGTTCCCTCCAACTTCCAATGTTTCTTCTGCGCTTTCCTCCTTTCCTTCTGCTCTCTAAAAGCCTTAACCAATGCGGAACCTTTCCTTGCATTTATCGCCATGTCTGATGTTGGATCTTTTACCTAATAAATATTTTAATAAAAAAAAATCTGTAAATCTCATTTTTAATATCTATACACATACCAAATTATCATAAGTGATACCTTCATTTATTTTCATGAATTATCATCAGATATAACTCTAAAAAGTTACACACAGAATGGCAGAATGAAGGTTGAAATGTTGTCTCTTTAAAAGACAAAAACATTTGTTTATAAAATAATGAATAAGGCACACGGGAATAAAAACAAGCCAAAACCTACTGAGGGGATCCAGAAATAGTAACAACATTAATTGGCCTATATATCTATATGTTTTAGAAAATCTGCAATACGCAGGCCAAAACTTACCGGTATAACAGGTTCTGGTTGTTTAGTAAACACTATTCTTCCATCCAAAAACGGTGGCACAATATTGTGTACCAAAAGATGAACTCGATCAACACTTTCCTGTAAATAATAAAATTGCAATCGTATTATTCTGTTTTGCTCTCATGGTTGTCTTTGTTTTCAACCATTTTAGTTACTACTATTTAATACAAAAACATTTCATGCCAATAACTTCTTGGCATGAACCATTTGAACTGTATATTGTTACCTTACTCATATCAAGTGTTATTTATTTATTGTTTGTTTGTTTGTTGGTTTATTTGGATTGACGGAAATTTAAATAAATGTTATTGCAATAAACGGAATGTACAACACTGCTAGATAGCATTCTGTTTCGCTCATACAGCATACTGTTCTTGTCACATGTACTATGCTTCACATTTAGAACCATTAAAGTTTGTTTGTTAAAAGTGTTTTTGTTTTCTCTTTCACACAGCATACTGTCCTTATCACTCGAATGATTTATATTACAATAGTGTAAAAATTGACCACATCTGAATGTCTTCAATCAAGTCATAATTGATGAGATTTTACAACTGTTTCGCCCCAACACTCTAATATGACTACACTCATTATTATGTGATGTATAAAAATACTGAAAATCATTATTAATGCACTACAACACCGACCGTCTCCTTGGTACAGTGGTTAACGCGTGAGCTTAGAACCGAGGAGTCCTGGGTTCGATTCCCAGTGGAGAAGCACAAAAAAATTGTCTCGGTCTGGCAGGACACAGAAAACTTATCACCTACTTGTCTATAAAGAAAATCGATCAGTGAAACAAATATATATCATCTGCCCCTTACCCCAGGAGGGGGCACGGGACTTTACACAGCACTAGGGAGCAGTCTGTTTCACTCACAGAGCATACTGTCCCTGTCACTCTAATAACTTCTTTAATGACTATAATAGCTCACCTCATCTAAATCGTTATTAACATTGATGGAATGCACAACGCCACTAGTGAGCATTCTGTTCCGCTCCCACAGCTCGTTGTCCTTGTCTATCTGCTGTCTCGCAGCTGACACTTTGCGGTTCCTTCTTTTCTCTATTTGTTCTTCTTTCTTTGCGATGTATTCTGCTGATGTTCCTGCGAACGGGTCGGATTCATCTGCTTCTCCTGAAAGAAAAATATGATTATGATAATAGAATTATTTTATCACATATTATAATAAAGAGAAAAGGATGAACGAACGAAAAAATATGGCTGAAATTTGTTCCACAGGTTTTTGACATGAAATAATATAGGTTTATTCTTATGGTGGTCAAAAATGACTGCTGTAACTCCAGGGAATAATAATAATCATTAAATTTTATTTATAACTCTCCGCCCGCAGCTTTGCCCGCGTAGTCACAGCAAAAGACAGACATATATAGCTCAACAATCAACATCCAACCAACCAACAACAGACATATTTCATCATCAGTTTAGGCGTGAAGAAAACAAATAGATAGAGATACTCATTTGTATCGCAATTATAATATTCGTTACTTCACTTTACCCATAACTATGATCATAATAAATTGTTCCTCTTAAGGATATTAAGTTCTATAAGAGTTTATGAAATCTAGTTATCACCTTCACCCATATTGTACCAGGCTCTGTCTAACTTCTTCTCAGCCTCTTGCCACTCCGGATCGTCGACATCCAAACCGCGGCGAGAACTCACCCATCTAAAAAAAATTGTATTTAAATTATGTATTAAATCACTATTTAAACATTTAACATCTATTATTTTATTTGGTTGTAGCTGTTTGCTTCGCCCGTGGTACATATATAGCCATCATATATTACTCAGTGAAGTTTGAATGGTGAAAGAATTTTGAAATTGCTCCAGTAATTTTAATTTTTAGTTTTATAGCATTGAAATGCTTGATTGAGGATCACGGGTGGCCGAGAGGCTAGGCGTTGCTACGGTTAGGCAAGAAACGCAGGTTCGAATCCTGCCTCATGATCAAATTTTTTCTATTCTTTCAAAATTTCTCATTTTCTCATTGCTCCAGTAAGTTATGGGTGAAAAAACTTTACAAACATACAAAAGTACAAAAGTTTCCATATTATAATATTGCTTTAGATGAAAATAAATTTTGCTCGAAGTTTAGAACTTAACGCTTAACAAACAATTGCTTAGACATTTTTTTTAATTCGTAAATTTAACTGGTAACAAGCAATTTGTTTGAATCATACTTATGTGGAGTCGCCCGTGGAGTATCTTCGTACAATCTCCCCCTTGAATCCCTCAATGGTTTCCTGTCACTGCGAGTAGACCTGTCAGGTGTATCCCTTGGCAATGGAGTTGGAAAGTCCCAACTGGACTTGCGAACTGCCTCTTCGTCATCATCATCCCAGGCCGTTTTGTCTGTCGGTTTTAGAGCTTTTATGCTGAAAGAAACCATAAAGTTTGTTATATAAACCAGATTGTATATAATATAAACATAATTATATAATAATATAAACAAAAATGTAGTTAGTTAATGTTTACTTTACGTTAATTTTTTTTAATATAATATAAATAAGTTTCTTTGTATATATAGCCTATAAAAAATTTAGACGTTTAACTTAGTTACTACAATGTTTCTTTCTGTTTCACTCAAATCAAGAATAAAGTTTGTTTGTTTATTTTAATAACATTCAGAAAATTGGATGGGATGGATCTAACACAAAATCCATTATAACCGATTCAATTGAAACAACTCAACCAAGCTGTTATATTTAATATATTATGAATAATATTTATTTTATATGAAGTGTTAAAATAAGAAGGCAGATTGGAATAACCATATGCGTAGAACCTACTATATGTGTACTGTTAAAAATTATTCTTACCTCGGTGTTCTCGGTTCGTCCTTAAACCTTGGTTCATAGTAACTTCTCCTTGAACTATCTCTATCCGAGTCCCTATTTCGCCTGTCCCTCCTATCTGACCCCCTATTTCTGTCTCTATCCCTCCCGTTTCTATCCTTATCCTTCTTTTCATCATATCTCCTGTCTCTGTCTCGCCTGTCGCGACTGTGTCGCCGGTAATAGCGATCGTCGTCGTCTTTCGAGTGTGATTTTTTCTCGTCTTGCGTTGAATAGTGTACACCTTTTTCTCTTGTTTCTTTTTCTTTCCTTAAAAATAAGTGCAAGAAAAATATTATAGCATACAATTTATATGTAACATACAATGTACAAATAAATAAATAAATGACCAACATTTTTAATTCTGCTATTCTGTGACACAATGAATGATTTTAATATTTAAAACATATATATCACTAAACATAATTATCCCAGTTTTCAATCTCCAATTGTGATTGTGTAATTTTGTGTTTGAATAAACTTTTTATCTATCTATCTTTATTGTAGCAAAATTCATACTCAGCAAAAATTAAGTCACAGTCATAAATAGTATGATGTACATGATGTCTTGATGAGGCTATACTGAATATTAGCAATGAAAATATGCTATGACTTAAGCTTCATATGAAAATTTAGTTAAATGGCAGATCTGTCAATACATTCTTACATAAACCAATTGAGATTGAACTGAAATACTTTTAATTAGAAGACTTGGAGCCGAGGATTGAGGGGCGCTATGATATTGGGATCTATTTGTTTTTGTGCTACCATACTCTCTCTCTTTTTTTTTTTTTAATTTTGTATGCATATTGGGCAGGTCTGAGAATAGGCCAGCACTTATTTTTTATACCCCAAATGATAAGAGTAAGTCAGAAAAGCATTTGCTGGGTCTGGTAGTAATAACATAATACACATCAATATGTAAGTAAAGTTAAAACAAGTTGATTCATAATGAACCAACACAAAATTTATTAAAATCCTCCTATTACTTTAAGTTAGTGAGATTGTACGGTAAATTCTAGAATGCCTGATATTAAAGAGGTTATATTTTTGTTTTGTAAAGTTGTAAACAATAACTTACTTCTGCAATCGTTCCAACATCCTTTTTCGAGCTTCCTCCGATAGACCTCCCGTGTATGTTGGTGTTTCCTCATTATGCTTCCTATATTTCCTTTCTTTTAAACCTCCCGATTCACTTTTATCTCGACCATCGGCTTCGTTCTCTTCCGTTTGAAAGGATATCAGTCGATTCTGTTTCCGCTTGGCAGCGGCTAATTTGTCTAAACCAAGTAAGGAGGGTTTAGCAAACTGAAACTCTTCAGGCTTCTTTTTGATAATTAGACCTCCAGGTGCATCTCCTGAAGTACCCTCCAAACGATGTAAATCTTCGTCGTCTTCCATGATTATAATTTTAGTTTTTGCTTACAGGAATTACTGATTACGTATAAAAATAATCTAATTTATTAATGTGTTAGAAATATTTATTTCTTAATATGACAAGTTCAAACAAGTTAAGCACCAAAACATTGTTTTCATGTGATGGTAGTTGATACTGACGTCTGTCAAACTCAAATGTGACAAGATGACAAGCACAGAGTGCTTTTGTATATATATGACAAGACAATGTCAAGGTAAAAAGGGGTCGTCGTGCATAAGGAAAGCACCAAGAAATAAGTCCTGTAGACGGCGGTGTTAGATGGCTATTGGAAAAAAATATAATGTTGCCAGATTCCCCCAGAGATAAGGTAAATAGATGCGACAATGTGACAAGGATTATGAACTTCTTTTTTAAGTTTTAAGTTTTTCTGATGAAAAACTTAGAAATCAGCTATTTCCACTTCATACACCATTATTATCTACTTGATTATGGGTACTAAGCAACGCATAATAAAAATAACGAAATGCGCATTTATCTTAATATATCGATATAATGTTTTTTAATCTAACATAGTCTGTTAATTGTGACAGAGTTAGCACATTTGATAAAAAATAACATCTTTTGGGAAATTATTATAATGATCATAATAATATTAGCTACCTGTTCCATGTATATTAATCTACCCTTTGGCTACCTGCTTGAAGAGTAGTTAAGTGATTGTAGTTTTTCAAATTTCAATAGTTTGAGAAAAGACAAGCGGGTAAGATTTTTTTTTTCATTTATCTGCACGTTCAAATCAATACTGCTCGAGGCGGTGAAGTAAAACATTGTGAGGAAATCGTACAAGCGGTTCAAAAGTTCGATGGCGTGCGACATCGCGTCCCGATGTCCCTTTGTATGCTTAAATCTTAAAAAGCTACGCAACGAATTTTGATGGGGGTTTTTTAATAGATAGAGTGATTCAATAGGGAGGTTTATATGTATGATGAGATCTATTAAACTTCTCTGAATTAACGCATGCGAAGCTGCTGGCAAAAACTAGTATTCATATAAACGGCAAACGCAAGACTATCTATAAATTGGTAACCCTGAACTCGTGATTTAATGAATTTATAAATAGCTCCGCGAATAGATTTTATTAAGTTCTTAATATTATAAGTCTATTCATTGAAGACATAGCCATATGTTTGTGTTGTGCTATTGCCAAGATAAACACGCGGAGGGTATATTTTATAATAGTTTTATAATAAAAATGGATAAATAAAAGAAAAACTTAGTATTATATTAAATTATATGTGCCTTAGTTATAGGATATCTTTGGCTACCTTTTATTTTAATATTCCTATGGGATCATTATAATGGAATGGAAAAGTCATTAACGCAGTCCAAACTACGGAACGCAGCTTATATTGTGTATAATTCGTACCAAATTATTATTTTTGTACTTCAAATGCTCTCTTGGGATTTTCATTAAATTATAAAAATTAAAATCTCAAGTTCATCAAGTCAGGTTATAGATTTTGCAAAAAATAATCTTACAACATTATTGGCTGTAAAACTGAGTAAAATAACAGACAAGCTGTCTGCGTAAGCATCTGGATAGTTTATTATTGTATATTTTAAATTCATGACTTCTACCTGGCGATTTATGATTTATATAAGGCATAATACAAAAGCAACAGCAGTAACGAGTGAAGTTCATAGTTTCTGAGCTACCTATATTAAATTGTAGCAAAGTTTCGCAATTACGTGCGCGCAAGTTTTAGAGGTGGGTGCATTATGTAAATACGTCAGAATAGGTTTAATATCATGATATACCTGTACGGGAATAGATTAGCTGGGATTAAAATACATTTTGGCATACAAGTTAAATTAATTGAGATGAAATTTTAGACAAATAGTTTTAGTAGTTATGTTAAAGGCAAAACTATTAGAAGGTATAACACTTAAACTTAAAATAATTATTCATTAATCTTCTGGTCGTAAAGTTATATAAGTTATTATTTACATAGATAAAATTAGAATACTTGATAGAAAAACTTGTTTAATTCTGGGTTTGGCTGTTTGAACAATAAAATAACGATGTGCTATTTTAGGAATGATTAGAGTATAATTTAATAATTATTAATCTGGTTTTGTAAGTTCACAACACGTCACACTTATCTATCGATCAGCCGTCCATTCAACTGCAACATTCCTTTTGGAATTTATAAAAAGTACGCTTTGTATCAGAACCTAATAATAGCTAGACTCAAAACCAGACGATGCTACCTACTAGCTAGTAAGAGTACAAACATAATTGACCATTTATAGAACCTTTCTTTTACGTCATTAGATGTACCCAAAGTGCATCTGTGATCAAATGCACTAAATGTAAAAACAATAAATATATTGCGTACTTTAAAAAACTCTAAAAAGCACGCTTTGATGATAGAATGAACTAAAATGTCTCACTTGCTCTTATACAAAGTGTACACACGGAAATATTTTGTTTAATATTGAAATAATTGCACTTTTAACGATCCTTGATAAGTGTACAAAGTTCGTTTCAAGTGAGTCAAGATCGAGTAGAAAAGAGAGCTTATAAAAAATACTGCATTGTTCGTACCCTGACAACAAAAATCATTGAATTAAAGGAAGGGTTTTTTACTTTAAATAGCCAGGAATCTGAATGCAACCCCACCATTGAATGCAAACATTGAAAACGAAAGCCGTCGATAGCATATTAAAATAAAAGTAAGTGCAAATGGATAGATTTGCCCCACTTCACTTCGTTACCAAAACGAGTAGATAGGATATCGAAAATGGCGGTTAAAGTATTTGACATTTGTTTGTTTGTTAAATAAAACTGACGTTACAACTCGTAATGTCACGTGACCGGCTGTTTTTCGTGGACTTTTTATATGACTAAGCATAAGATACACGCCACATTTTTCTTATTAACGATTTTTAAAGAATGGTTTGTTTGCTAGAGGTATAATGTTTTAATATTTAAGAAAATGTGCAATATGTATTGTAGGTATTATTATATATTGTGACCAAAAATTGTCAAATAGCGAATTAGTATTTTCTATTACAGCCGTATCAATAGTTTTAACAATAATTCCTTTCGGTATTATAAAAATGTATAGATATAGATAGATTACCTCATCTGAAATATTTTACATGATATGATATTTTTGCTTTTAATCATTGAGCAAACAGCTCATAGAGTTTTATAATTCGATTGAATAATGCTAAGTTTAGACTGATTGGAACTTGGGCGTCATATCCCGGCGTAAAGAAATGAGTTAGCAATTCCAATTAGTGGTATGCAATTAACATGCAAAAAATATAAACAAAACGCCAATACAAAATACACACGTGAATATAACTCATTTTCATTACGTCCCACAAAAATAGAACAGTGTAAAATTGTTCCTCGTGCCGCTAAGACGTGCGCGGGAAAATAATAGTATATTGGCGCGAAAGTTCGACATCGTTCGAAACTCGAGTTACTAGTTACAAATATTATCAACTTAGATAAATAACGTTACATATTTCGAGAATTTAATTATGAAATGGAGCTTCTAAATTTTATATGAATTTAATTAAACTATTTGATTCAAAATTAATTCCTGTTCAGTGTGAAGTGATGCGTTCCCAAGGCCAATTTAGAGGCAATTGAAAGTGGGTGACATAATATAAAAATAACTCTGTTTTGGATGTACAGATTTAGTTTCTCGACTTACAGTTATGGCTGATGTTGAAAACAGCATAGAAAAGGATGTGCAAGGTTTGTCTTAATTTTTTTGCAATAATTTATGAATTTTGTATTTGTTAAATTGGGTCGTCGTCTTTTAGTAAGAAGTAGGCACTTAATTACTTTACAATCAGTCAGAAGACACGTGCTAGTTCACATGAGGCAATGTGAAATTAAACAAACTTATATTAATTACATTAATCATTTTTATATGTGCAATAAATGTCAAACCTCTAAGTACACTAGTTTATAATAATATATAAAAACGTTTGATAGCTGGATGTTTCTTCTAATAATACATAAAACATTAGCTTTTCGACCGCTGTTTCGCTCTCAAATCAAAGGAAATTCCCATGAAAATGAGATGTCTCACCGCGATAAAAAGTCTCCTACATCACTCTCTAGTTACTAACTATATCCAGACAAAAATTATGTCGTTCCTTGGAGACGTGAAAGAAAGAAACAAAAAAACAATAAACAAACACACGCATTTTTAATACGAAGCTAGAAGCAAAAACTGTTATCAAGTGCTTCAAGATGAAGTCTAATTGAAAGAATAAATGATACCTACGTATTTATGTTAATAATAATTATCTAAGTATCATAACTACTAATTCAATCAAGTGCGAAATTTAAATCCACATTCCGAAATTTTCTAAGATTACTGAGGATTTATTAGCAACATCTGTGATGTGATGATGATGGGATATATATATATAATATAGATTTTCACAATATAAATAACTACGTGTGATGTGACATGTGTTAGAAAAACCTAATAATATTATATCTTAGATATTTCTTTTCGAAGTCTTAACTAAGCTTTGATAGAAAATATATTGCATAAGAGCGAAATTTGTTTTCATTAAGTCAGTCTTTTATTATGTAAGAGCGGGCAACTGAGCTGGTGGTTAACCTAATGGTAAGCGATCACCGCTGATGAATATTTGAGAGCAGGGGCCTCTGTAAAGGCGTTGCCCGCTATTAAGGGAGAAGAGATAAGGAAAGGATTGATGGGGATAAAGGAATGGAAAGCGTGAAAAGGAAACGGCCCTCCTGCTTCCCCCACACAACATATTACGAAACACAGTAGCAATCAAATAAACTATTTCGCGCCAATTTTCTGTGGAGCTCGCCAAATTTGTGCCGAAGTGTGCTTGATTCCCATATTCAAAACAGTCACATCTAAATTTAAAGATAACTCTTGTTAAGTTATAAGATCGCAATAATTTAATTATTTTTTGAATTCAAAAACATTTAAAAGTGAACAGGATACTTATTCATAACCAGCGCCACATATAATATATCTATATTATCTGTGTAATGTAATGTGTACTAGCCGACGCTTAAAAAAAATACGTGGATTTTCTTAGTAAAGGCCATAGTATTATATTATCTGTGGTAAAGGTAAACCTTGACGTTATTTTGATATGATCTAAATAGCAAATAATAAAAATTAACTTAAAAACATGAGTGTTACTCGCGGTATTTTGCTACTAATTGTCCTGTTTTTTATATATTGTGTTGTTTACTTATTGAAACGAAATGTTTATTATTTATCTAAGTCTACATCTCGGTTATGCATATTAGACTTTTCTTTACAATATAACGTGAATAATTATAATTGATATACATGATACTTATTATAACATGAAAGTACGTACATATTATTATTGGAATAGACATTATATGAAACCGGCTTTCTGAACCTTTGACCGTGTTATCAAAGAAATTTCTTTTCTCGCGTCAGAAGTTTTATATGCACTAAATTTTGTCCAAATCGGTTCTGTGGTTCACAAATATAGAAATACTTTCAAATGAATATAGTAGTTATATATAGTATATTGTAAAGATTGCTTAAAATAATAGAATAAAACAAAGTTAAAAATTACGTTTTAAACCATATTTCACATAATCGAAAATTTCAATTTTACACACATATTTGCCGCGCTTTTTTATGTGAATGTGCATGCACAGATATTAAATTTTTGCCCTCTCTCACCCTTGTTCTTTTTTTGAAATGTATAAAATGTTAATAGATCAATACCGAGAAATTAATTTGTCAGATGTTTATTCGATGTTTGGAATTTCCAACACAGCCAGGAATTATTATAGAATCCAATGGTGTGGAAAAAACGTTTGGATTTATTGCATACGTGAATAAATAGCGGTTTCGAACTTGATTGAGATGAATGTGATATGCTAAGAATAGATAAGGGGTAATTATACATCTTGTGAATGTATAAAATTGTATTATGCGTAGCTTATTTATAGTTACTATTATGTAATGTTTTGAATTATTGTATATATAAAATTTTACATGTGGTAGTCGAGCACGCTTCGGCACGAATTGGGCCAGCTCGCACCGGGGAAGTACCACACCCCCACAGAAGACCGGCGTGAAATAGCATACTGCTGTGTTTCGTTCGGTGAGTGGGGGAGCCCGAGGCCCATATCCTTTTCCCTATCCTTCCCTTTCCTTTATTCCTCTCGTCAATCTTTTCCTAATTCCTTTCCCATTTGAAGTTGGCAATCAATTTGAAGAGGCGTAAGGTCTGCAATCGACCTTACACCTCTCCAAATGTTCATGGGCGGTGGTAGCGCTTACCATCAGGCGACCCACCAGCTCCATTGCCGACTATGACGTAAAAAAAAAATATAATAACTGCTTATACTTACTGGCTGTGCTCTGGTACAGGGTGTATTAGGATTAGTACGGTACTTCCCCTATCACTGTTATAATCTCTTAAATTATTTTTTTTTGGAAATGTGGTGATTGATGATTATTTTTACTATATATATATATATATATATATATATATATATATATATATATATATGTTAGCTCACTATTTGTTAAAAAATTTCATGATCAGATATGCACTTCCTAAGCCCATACAAATGTATATGTGTTTGTATGAGTGTATTAGAATCTACCATTACCTTCTGTATATATAAGCGCCATCTGTTTGTCGGGAATGGAAACTCAACATCTGTGGAAATATTGCGCTCTCTACGGCACGCCTTCAAAAAGATTTTGCTGCTCGGACATGTTGAAGGGAGATAAGCCAAAAGGCAACGTTTGCCCGGTGAAATGACATCGCAAAGAAGGCCATAAACAGAATATGTAAAGCGGTACATTTGATTTCTGACTACCAGGCATGGAGCAGATTTATAAACTGTACATGCGACTCAACAGTGGAGTACCAACGAATAGATAGTACAAACTACAAAAGGACATGCATTACATACGTAAGTGCGTGACAAAATAAACAAACAAATCGAGTCAATTATCAAATCAATGCAAAGCATCTTATCTTGTTATTTCGCGATTCTAACTTGCAAATTTTCTTTAAAATATGACAAGATTTTCCCTAGAGATTTCGGATTGGCCATTAATCTTTTATTAGCTTTTAACTTCGTCTTATCTAAATAAATTTTACGTCCGCGAAAGAATTAATTAAATTGAGTTATTCTTTCTCTTAACAAGTTTGCTTATATAATGTTACCATAGCAACGTTAAGCTTTAATATACGCATATGCTTTATTTATTATACTCAGAAAAAAAAATACGTGAATTACTAAAAATCTAATATTAACTATGTTGTTGGGACAATCATTTTGATGAAATTCCCAAAATGAGGTTGTCATAAGTCCGTTCTTTTTTAATATAGTGAATCTATATATCTTAAGGCAGTACGAAATTCAGTTTTAGCTCATGCATTCTCCTTAAAACTAACCGTGTTTTCGCTGTTTCAGTTCCTTCACTTACACTCCACTGATGTGTATAGACTTTTTGTTGGTGGCGTGGCATATAATTTAGAAATTACTGCTAAGGCTATATAGTATGACATATAAATATATCAGATAATAGTAAAAGGAGAGTTATGCATACATATTTAAACTACATAGAATAGATATAAAGAAACATTCTAAAACAAAAACTGCCTATTGCAACTCAGTAATTATAGAAGCACCGCATACAAAGTTTTCGAGTGTGTATATAGGCAAAGTGAAGCTCGCGGCTTCACTCCCAAATATAATATATTTCACTATTTACAACAGTAATTTATAGAAATTTCATACGGATCGGTAGTCCGTCCATAATAAGTCCATCCATAATCCAGCCTCGCAAACTATTACGGTTACAATATCAGTTGAACATTATTGTGTTATTATCCAATTATAGAACATTATGTTCCCAATTAAATAACATTATTATGATGTTTTTATTGGGTAGAACGTGTTCGAAATTTGATGTACGGATATATTATGCGATGAAATAACAGGATGCTTTTTGTTTGTGCTTCACGCCCGCGGGCCAAAGTGGCTAAGTAAATAAACATCATAGCTTAATAAAAATTTAATATTTATTTTACACTAGCTATCTCTAGTTTCACTCGCGATGTGTAAGCTTAAAAAAAATAAAGACTAATAAAACCTCTTGAACCACTCTATTTATTAAAAAAAAACCGCATTTAAATCTGTTGCGTCGTTTTTAAGATCTAAGTATACCTTCATAAAGCAGGATACCGATTTTGTTAATACTATGTAGTGCTTACAAATACCTTTGTTTTGGTGTGTTATTATCTTTTATGGAAAAGTTAGCAATTGGGCGCCCCAAAGCAGTAAGCCACCTGATGTTGAGTGGTCACCACCTCCCATAAACACTAGCAAAACTTTTACAAGTATAGGATATTTATGAAACATCGCTTGTGGTTACTTGTTTTAAAACTTTACCTTCGCGTTGTAATGTTGAGTTAAAAATAAAAACTGATTAACATAATAAATCTGTTGCAATTTTTTTATATAATGTTCTTTGCTTCTAAATGTTTTTATAACTAGCCTCAAAATAATGACAATATTTTTTCTCATCATCTGTACAATTATACTTGCATTCAATTTATCGTTAATATATTTAGGGTAGCACGTGACTTCAAATGTCATGCTAAAATTTTCCTTTTGAATTTCTGGTTTAGATATCCTAGAAAATTTTGCAGGGTGGTAAATGTTATACTAAATAACCTCAATTTGGCCCAATATATCTTTTGACAATTAGGCCTAATAGGACGTTATTACGAGCTAATAAATTCATACAGGGTGGCTATGGGGTGGCCATATTATTAATTAACATCATTTTGTTTTTGATGTAGAAAACGGTAAAACCTAAAAATTTATCGGTTGGTTCGGGTTTCTTTGGACCTGATGTAAACAATCCACTCAAGTTATTTTTTGTTTTGTGTGTAATAAAAATGTGTTAGTTAATAAATTCTTACAACTTATCGGCTAAATTAAATGTAACCAAATCTTCTAGACATTATTTTATAAAATTTTTGCAACAAAGATGAGTCTTAACATATTTAGTACCGAATCACATTTTGATTAGTCTCTACAGGGACACAAGATTTCACGATTGCTCGATCATTCGATGCTCTAACTCGATTATCGCTCAAGTGGTTTGATTATTGAATAATCAAGTTACTTACCCGCATATCGGTGGGTTCTAGCGATCCACCCGGCTTCGCCCGTGTCACATATATAGCATAGGAGCATAGCACTCAAGGAACTTGTACCTATCTACCCTGAGAGAAAATTTGAAATCGGTCTATTAGTTACTGAGAGAAGCCCGTTCTCACAAACAAACATCAAAGTATCAACTCAACTGACCCGAATCTTTAATTGAGAATTCGGGATTAATAGACGGTTCCAAAATCCTTTTTCAATGGAACACATCCTTTCTTCTAACACAGACTAAATACTTTAATTAAATAACATTGCACGATTTCCTCTTATTTCCTTGTATCGTTCCAATAGCACTTCGCAATTGTCAGATTTATCAGCGAATTCATCCCAATCGAAGTGCTTTGAAGAGCCAGACCGTAAACTAGAACATCAAAGAACACGTGGACATACAACACGTTCCAGCGAAGCTTGTATAATTATAAACGTCCCGCGGGATAGCAGTTACTATTTAAAAACTGATGAACTTGACTTTGCACTTATGATTAAATTATTTACGTCTGATGCTCTGAATGAACCGGTTCAAACCAGTTACGCGTGTTCAGGTTTACGCCCGAATACTCAAATGCTACTCAATTTTATGAGGTGCTTAAATTTCAGTAGTTTTCATGTACATGTGAATGGTGACGGGACTATTTAAATTTAGATAATTTACGTGATTTAATATTATTTGCTATTAGTGCGTGAGTTGTTATTGAAAAATCAGAAGACAGATATTACTCTAATTATTTATCAAATAATAAAAAAAAAACGTTTTCATTTTCTTTGAAAAGCATAAAATAACACTGACAGAAAGTCATAAAGTCGTGAATCTAATATCTAAAAATGACATTTCTAAAAAAAAAAAAACCCAAATTGATTTCTTTTTTGTGTTGTTTTCTTAAACATACTTTGATCTTGTCTCGTCATAATACATAATATTTTAATACGACCATTATTATCATGGAAAGCAATTTAAACTAGTGCTAAAAGACACTGCACTGTAAAATAGCTTTCAGCGTTGTGTTAAATCGTCTTTCTACATCAATATTTTTATTGTACGGAGCGCAGCCTCCAGGGACAAACGACATGAAACTAATTGGTTGACTACGTGAACGTTTTTAATGAACCTAAGAAAATACGATGTTTTTGCTATATTTCGTTATTTTTATTTTTTATAAGGCATAGTCGGCGAATGAGCTGGTGGGTTGTCTGATGGTAAGTGCCTACCACCGCCCATGAACATTTTCAGAGCCGTAAAGTCATTTGAAGAGGCCTTACATCTGTGCTGGAATTTAAAAGATGGGTTAATGGAAAGAATTGTTTAAGGGAAACGACTAGGCAGGGGTTTACCCTTCCTAGTCGTTTCCTTTACCACCGCCCATGTACGTTCGCAGAGGTAATGCCTCTGTGAATAGGCTATCTCCTTTAAGGGGAAAGGGATAAGGAAAGGGTTGAATGCTCCATCGTTCTTTAGTTATAATTAGTTTAATAGGACTTTTATATTACTATACGTATTTTATATTACGGATAAAGATTACGATTAACATCGGTAAATATAGAACACTATAGTAAATTTTATTTTTCTTAGCGAATTATTGTGATATGATTTCAGTGCTCCAAGTTAATGAATGTGCCTCCCGCGAACATTTTGATGAATTGTATACTCTAACAAACCACACCGGCTTGTCTCAACCTAAATAAATAGATGTAAATATATGATAAAGCTTCTATGTAAAAAAATCGCAATTATTATTTTAGATTATCATAACAATACATCTGGAAATCTCTTGGTTATACAATATAGTATTATGTTATCTGTGGTAATACTCAGCGAATCTTCGCACTTATTCTTAAAGGTATAAATAACTACAGTGCATTTACACAGAATGTAGATGTTTTTTATTTATTGAAATATTTAAATAACAGTTCAAAATGATTTATCCTTATTGGAAAAATATCGCACAACCAGTTTTTTCATAATTTGACCATCGAATTTGTCATATCAGTTGTTAAATATGAATCTCATCTCTCATTAAATTATTCATCCAACCATGTTACAAATCTTGCCAAAAAACTGTGCCAACATTGTATGTATACAACTCATATAAGTTATAGATCTACGCTAATCATACGTAGAAAACCTAAATCTCCGTATCGTAAAAAACTGTACGTCGAATCATTTTATAACATGTTCCCCAGAATATCGCATCTGAAATACTCATTAAATACATCGTCACTACGGAAAATATAATTTATCATAAAAAATATTCCATTTAAAAATGTGTCAACTTGCGTTGAACAGTCGTCTAAATAATGAAATATGACGGTTTTAAAATAACTCAAGTAAAATATTTTTGTACACGAATGCATTTTCAGTACAGTTGCATGTAATACAGTGCAATATAATTAATGTGTTGTTTCGGTCAACATCACCTCTGAAAGTGCTCTCATTTATTTAAATAACGTCTGTTATAGAATTTATTTTAATATTGTGCCTTTTGACTAGGTTATTTATCTGTGATTCTTAAATTTTGTTATAGTCTGTGATCGCTCTTCTAAAAAAACTAGAAAATAATAATAATTTGCAAATTATTATTTTTAATTTTGAACATTGGAATGTTACAAGAACAGAGAGCGATTCATATATTTTTAAAATATTGCAATAATTAACAAAAGCCATGCTTACTTATACGTTCAATTTGAACTTCACGACGATAAACTTATTCCGAATACTCAAACAATAGAAGAGGTTGAATTATTTCATTCATAAAAGAAAACTCACAGAAGCCGTTCCCGCCAATCCTTGAAATATTTTTTTTTATAAATTCTCTAAGTGTTTCAAACAATACATCAAGCGCGGGCTCATTGCCAATATTAAATTAAAGCAACATTCTCATATTAGAATAGCGTGCTGACAATAGAATTTCGTATTTTGTTGAGAATATAACAATTGATGTATTTATTGGTGAACGCGTTTTCAAAATAATAAATATTTCGAGAGCAATAATTCGTACGCAGCAAACGCTAGAACCAAAATAACATATTTTATGAGTAATACCTATACAGAACAGCAGAAAAAGACGGCATAATTTTTTGACGGTTTTATAAAATAAATACAATATATCAACTTCAGCGGTTCTCTCTGGAATTCATATCATGTAGCGATGGCTCTTGGCTTAATATTCAATTGCGACAAAATTTATCCAAAACTGTTCAGTCAGAAATAAATAGTTAATTTTCACTGCGTATATTTTAATGAACTTCTAACTATCCTTTGGAACTTTTGCATTTATAATATAAATTTGAAAAAGAGAAAATAATGTGAAATAAAAATCACCAAAATTGGTAATAGATAAGGATGACATTGCAGTAATAATAATACATATATGGTAATTTACAGATCCAATAAATATACTTAAGCTTTATGAGTTTTCACATAACCTACTTTAATTAGAGAGCTTTTACGAACTGTTATAAACTAAAATGCTTATTATTTTTTTATCAGTGGCATAATCGGCGTGTGGCCTTGCTGAATAAACGTTGTTTTTAATGCTATAGTCATGTAATTACATAATGTACTCATGTATAAATGGTTACTAATTGTATTATATTAAGTATATCTTACCTAATAGATGTCTAATATTGTGTGACTCATGATGATGACACCCTTTTCTGAGCCTTGGTCGTAACCCTCTCATTCGAAAATTGTATTTTAAAAATAAAACAATACACGTAAACACGATTAACAATAATCCTATGTATTAAGTCCACGCAGACACAACCGCAGTCATCAACTAGTATTCAATAAAGTATTGTAATATTGTGCTTTCAATAATTAAGTAATTATGTTTGAGCAGGGTTCTTATAAGGGTCTAGGTCAAATGCTTATTGGTTATTTGACATGATGATTCCTCACATACTGTAAATACTCAATTTAATTTTAGTAGATACGTCCTTCAAAATTCGATTTTAATTAAAGTCAGAGGACGAGGGCTTAACCACTGTAAATATAAAGGAATAAATAAAATTAAAGTGTCTGGCTAAAATTGCTTTCATTCGATATAAAATTTTCTCATATTATATACGACGATAAAATTTATATAGTTTTAAAAAATTAATGATAATACGAGCATATTTTTGCAAATTTCGACGTTATATTTTGCTTGAAAAGAAAAGAAGGGGTAACCAGTCATGGCTGAAACCATCCCAGGTCCTCCACGATTTTGCAGCTTGCGTGAGTTGCCTAAGACCGCAATTATCCCTAAGAGAATCTTTTTGAAAATTTTCTTGCCCTGTATTCTACAATCGCCATGCATTCCATGATGACGTGGGCTGCCGTTCCTTAAATCGTCATGCATGATCTGCATAGCAGGCTGTCAGTGATGCCGAAATATAAGAGATGTTTGTTGAAGAGTCCGTGCTCTGTGAGGGCCCCTGTTATTAGGTATGCGAATTGAGAATCTTCCATAATTTTGAGAAATGTTAATAACATTGATGGCAACACCATTTACAAGTAGAGATCTAGGCCGCTTAGTCAGTACCACTGCACCATCCAAATTCCAAGCAGAATCGATACAACCAATAAATACTCTTTTTTACATTTGAAGTGATGCCAAAACGTCACGCACTGAGACACAGCAGTTACAACGAAGACGATGTTACCAGCTTAGAGGAATATCGGTTAATTTGACATGCTGGCGGGTTGCCAACACGCGATAATATTAATATGGGGCTTTATAATGGTTGTACATTTTGTTCTAAAGTGACAATATTAAACTCACTTTATGGGAGATTCGATATAGACTGGATAGCGGAGAATAAATTCAAACAAATTGTAGAACAATTTATGCAACAAGTTATTTAAAAAACAGTGATAAATCGTTGTGGATTAAAGTACGATGTTGATTTGCCATGGTTTTCGCTCCCTATTTAAATTTATTCTAGGTTTACTTTCGTTACATAAATAGTACAGTACCTGGATGACCGAGCTTTGCTCGGTATTTTTTTCTTTTTGTTTTAACTTTAATTATTCGCCAAAAAATAGTATTATTATTCGCCAATAGATGTCAGGAAGAGTCATAATAAACTGATACTACTCAAACGCCTCCTATTTGTTATATACTATTAACACAAATAAAACACGAATATGACATTTTCTAAAAAGGATTCCTAGCTAGATTGATTTATCGCCCCCGAAACCCCCTATATACTAAATTTCATGAAAATCGTTTGAACCGATTCCGAGATTCCATATATATATACAAGAATTGCTCGTTTAAAGATATAAGATATACTTTTCTACGATCAAATTTTTACTTCATCATCATATAGGTTATCATACCATATAGGTTTCTGATTTTTGTTTATACAGGTTTCCACTGCTGGGACACAGGCCTCCTCCTGTCAGGCCGTAATCCACCACGCTGGCCACGTGCGGGTTGGCAGATGTCACATGTCGTCGAACTTTTGATTCTCAGACATGCCGGTTTCCTTACGATGTTATCCTTCACCGTTTTAAATTTGAACTTATATAAAATTTATTAAATAAACAGAAAGCTATGCCGCTTTCAGGTTGTCTGAACCAGACCAAATTTTAAATGGTCTATATATTAGACACCAGCTTTCAAATAAAAAAATAATCATACAACTATTCACCCAGTACAAATGTATAAGATAACAAACACAAGAACATACAGTCGAAACATCCTTTTTTCGAAGTCGGTTGATAACAATAAAAATAGCCTTTATTCTAACACAATTATTAGGGATCGATGTAACCTAATTCACGAGTTCTTATTAAATAAGAAATTTCATAAATAATTAATTTCTTTTATTGCATTAAGCTTTCTGATTTACGACTAGCGTGACTATATTTACTAAGTTTATTAGAACAACTAAATAAAATATTCGTTTGACCGAAATAATAAGCCCATGATACTATTTTCTTAAATTGTACATTATATATGAATATTACTACTAGACTAATATGAAAAGATGAAGAGTTTGTTTGTTTGAGTTTGAACGCGCTAATCAGTAACTACTGCACCAATTTAAAAATTCTTTCACAGTTAGATATGTCCGTGATCTCAGAGTGTTATAGGCTATAATGTCTACCTGGTAAAGCCGGGGCGGTAGTAGCCTAGTATTAGATAGACTCTTAAGACTTAAGCTTTAAGGTGTAAGCAATCTCAAAGGATCTAATAGACGAAAATAGAAATGAACAAATCACATATGATAATATGAACCTAAAGAATTTGTTTGTTTGAACGCGATATTCTCAGGAGGTACTGGTTCGAATTGAAAAGTTTCTTGATCATATTTAAGTTGAATAGTCCGTATATTGAGAACAGCTAAAGGCTCAACAGCGACGTAAGTGCAACCGCGGGACACAGCTAGTCTATATGTAGATCAAAGAGTAGATTAATATGTGACGTAGATTTTTGGCAGTACTGGTTTTAGTTTAATTTTGCTATTATTTTCGTGTCACACTGTCTCTCTAAAAACGATAAGCTTTTGCGGGATTTACTTAAATAAGCCAATACATCTATTCTAAATTCAAATAATTTATTTTTTAGTTATTTACAGGAATAGCTCTTTAGATCTTTTTATTTTTTTAAGACGAACAAAACTTAAACTCTAAACGTATTGTCTACATTATCACAATAATAATATTGTGAAGAGAGAAGGTTTGTTTGTACCAAATATATACTCAAATGTTTATAAATCATAGCTAACTCTACCCTTTATGTTTGAATTTATATCCCGTAGAATATGTTATAAAAAAAAACTTCTGAAAACATTTCGTTCATATGTATTTTAAAACGACAAATAACGTAAGGATAAATACGTCATAAAGTATTTAATAGGCTTTAGCGACATTATTAGTAATACGTGAAACTGGCCCCTAACCTCCAACTTACAAATAACAGTCTGTATCCGGTCATTGAACAAAAACCGCGTGATCGAAGCAATTCAATTTGTCAGATGCCACTTTAGGGGCTGTAATTGTGATGAATGTTGATACGTTTTAATGTCTTTGAGTAATTACTTTTAGTGACTCATTGATGTCCGCTGGACTACATTTGTGGACTTCGCAGACCACAATCGATAATTAAGTATCTGGTTTCGATTTATGGATTTGTACTTTAAGAAAGCAGTTTCGGATTTAAGACAACGCTCATTTTGCAGAGTGGTACCCTTTGGGGGTTATATATTTGGTACGTGAATGATTTTATACCTTAGTTATTCTTGAGAAATAAATAAGCAATTTAAAATTTCCGCCAGCGGTTTCGCCCGCTTAGTCAAAGGGAAGGAAAATATAGTCTAGACTGATATACTTCCCGATTCCAAGGGGTTTCGAGGATAAGGAATCCTATATCTTTATTTGGGTCTCAAATTATCTCTGTACCATCCAAATCGATTGAGTGGTAAATGAAAAAACGACAGAAAGATGGACTAATTTTCGCATTTATAACATTATGGTAGGGATTTCCTAAAATTGGTCAATATATGGTATCACATACAAATAAAAACAGCAATAATGTATGTTTACGGTTTGATTAAAGCGAGATTTTCCCACTAAAGCGATCACAAGGAAATCTATATCAACCAATACCTATTTCGCTAACGTTCAGTTAATAATAATTATTAATATTTTGTAACCTTGACTTGCAAGTGACGTAGTTTACACATATATTTTCCATCACAAAAAAATTCCATGCATGAACAGCTCAATGATTCAAATGTTATGAAATACTACCAAAAATCTTTTGGAAATAGCGTAAATGTAATAACGTGTGTCCCATATTAGGTTTAGGTAAATCATCGACAGGGACATTAGTATTTTGATAAAGCAGGTTTATATATTTTAATTATGCGTTTAAAATTCCAATTTAAGGCAATGTAGGCCAGACAACAGAATGTTTAATACGGGCGTAACTGTTCACATGTGTTTATATTTATTAGATACCAGCTGCGCCCCGCGGTTTCCCCCGCGTAAGTCTGTATCAAGTAGGAATATCGGAATAAAAAGTAGCCTTTGTGTTATTCCAGTTGTCCAGCTATCTACGTACCGAATTTCATTGCAATCGGTTCCGTAGTTTTTGCGTGGAAGAGCAACAAAGACACACACATCCTTACAAACTTTCGCATTTACAATATTAAGGAAGTAGGATATTAGCAAAACATCGTAATAAGTTGGACTCTATTTCGCACTCTTTAATACACACATTAAAAGCCACGTAAATGATCATAAATTTCACTAATCAAGATGTTTTCCGCAATAATTAAGACACTGATCACCCACTTTTCACTAACTTTGACGTTTTAATAGATCGTGCCAAAGTAAATTTCGCTTCGTGTCAAAATTTCACGAAATTACTTCATTATTTTGGAGGCGCTTCGATATATTGCTGTCCAAGATCCTATTAAAATACTTAATTTACAACAAAAATAACCAAATGTACTGAAAATGAAGTAGGTGATTATAATGCCCATGAAATTGCATAAAAAAATTAAATAAATTTTAGAAGGAAATTTAAGACTACTATGATTGTAGTCACTACTTTAAGATAGAGATTATCTAGTCCTTACCTTTATTCCCAAAAAAGTCATAAAAAAAACCACATCAAAAGTCGATCAAACAGTAGATCTAATAAATTCGGTAAGAGATCGATGTTCCCAAAAACAAAGAAGGTCCTCAATATAATTGTATTTTTTTTGTTATATTACTCGATAACTTGGAGGGGCATGGGTTTTCAACCGATTGATTTTATCAGGAAATTGTTGCCTTTTGGTTCCATTCTAGAATTTGGAAACCCCCAGAGATAAGGCATTTTTTGTAGAATAGCACGGGTAAGCACTATGTACCAGTGACTTCAAATAACCAGACCGGTATAACAATCCAATCGTTAGCCAGTTTCCTTGTTAAGAGCCCATGAAATTGTTTTATTACTTGCAGCGCTTTATGCATGTCGTATCATTCAATTGACGTTGAAATTACGGCTGGAATGATAGGAAAGATTCAATGGAAGCCAAAATGATCAACAAATTAGTTCCCGATTGGTGTGCGAAAGTCGTCGCGACGTTTATTTAGCCACTGAATTGAGCCACTGGGTTCTTTTATGTATACTTATCTATAGGTATTTGGCTTCTATTACAACTATTTGTTGTGTTGACAGTAAAGAAAGCATATTTTACTGAATTCGGACGTAGTCTCGTTACAGGAAAAAGTTTTCTGTTTTCATGACATATCTATTAGTATTACTTTATGATATATATAGTTGTTAGGTTGGTTCGTTTCTCATTCTAAGGTTTTTTCACATTACAAATGAAGCCAATTAAAGATAAGTTATTGCGTGAGAGTCATTCATCTACCTATTTTACGAAATTGTGTAAGCTTTATATAGGGTTAAGAATATATATTTTTTATAAACAATAATAATTACTTCATAAATAAGAAATGGATCCCACATGTGTGTACAAGCTTAAGAACCATACCAAAACTCCATATGTGTAAATATATTTTGGTTGTATTAAAAGCATTCATTCCATTCTATATATTATATTCGATATTCGATGTTCCTTGAAGCAAAATAGTTGAAATAGATTTCTTTCTGATTTATTCGGTGTAAAATGCTTAATATGTTTTCTCTATATTGTTATATAGTAGCATGTCGACTCAACTTTTGAAATTCGTCTTTAATTAATTTATTTTTCATATTATTTTATATATTGTTCGTAAAACAAATATACATAGAAATAAACAACATTATACTATTATGTATTATATTTCATATATATATACTGTGTTCTATTTCATTATAGGGTGGAATGATATAGAACAATGACCTTATTACTGTGCATTAGTCTCTACCAGGCAACAAACAAATTCATGATAATTCATATTGGTAGTTTAGCCGCAGCATAATAAAAGTACAAGGTTTAGCCCTTACTTGCGCAGAGATTTATACTTTCATAACTATTTCCAGGATCAATGTTGGTATCTATATTGTTAGTTACAAAAGTTGAAACTGTAGAAGGATTGTAATTAATAACTACAAGGTTGTCTTTGACTTCGTTCGCACATATCACAAAATCTGGAAATGTGTGAGTTTATTGCGTTAATATTTTATCGTCAGCTTTCAATAAAACACAATAATTGTATTCGAACAAATAAAAATACAGATACATAGTTACACATGAAGCATTTTCAATAAAAGATACCTCGATTGGGCACATATGTTACGTTACCAACACGCAATATTATTGAAATATAAAATTGACAGATGTATGGATGTATTATTTATCAATACAGACGACATTATTTTTATCAAATTAAACTTGCATTTTTATAACGATTTGTTGCTTACCCTTTAGAATATAGCAAACAATTAATGCCAATTGATTTAATCTATACTCATATTATAAAGCTGAAGAGTTTGTTTGTTTGTTTAAACACACTAATTTCAGGAACTACTGGTCCGATTTGAAAAATTATTCCAGTGCTAGATAGCCCATTTATTGAGTAAGGCTATAGGCTATATACGTACCATGGGCGAAGTCGGGGCAGACTATTAGTTATTTATAAATAAGATAAAGCTAATATTTAAAAGTGTTTGAAGTTTGAACTAAAAATATGAATTACAGTTAAAGTTGATTTTTTTACGATTCGCCCTGCAAAATTTATTGCCAACAGTTGGATACAATTGGGTGTTTGTTTTTTTTTCTTTTAAACAGAAGGATGGCAACAAACGTGAAATGATAAATCAAATGTAACAAAGAATTCAAATTTTGCTATTTTTCAATGTTATATATATTATTAGAATTTCTTACTTCATAAATATAATTAACTAGGTTTACAACTGGCCTTAAGAGGTATGAAGTCAATTTGATCTTATCAAATAATTATAACCCGATTATGAACAAAATTACTTATTTTTTTACTGTTGTGGATCAAAAATTCCGCAAAAAAACTATCGTTATTGTTTTTTCAACGGCTTTTGTAAACAAAAAATAGACGAGAGATGTTGTTTCATTACTGCTAAATTATTTTTGTAATATCGAATCATTAATATAATTCGATACCGCCAAGACTAGTATAATAATTAAACAAGTTATCTATTTTGAATAACTAAAGGATATAAAAAAAAACACTATGTTTAAATGGTTTTACCTGGGCGAAGGCGGGGCGAAATGCTAGTTAAATGTAATTATGATCAGTCACGATAACGGGATCAAGCTTTAATTCTCTTCAAGGTCGATATTAAAACATTTTGCCTGCCCGTGTTGCTGTGTCCTTTAGTTAGTTTTTATAAAAAAATAGTTTTATTTTACTTTTACTTTCGATTAATGTAATTAAATCAAATTATATAGAAAAGAAAATTGTAGAACTTATACACTATATCTTATACCTTTAAACGAGCAATTCTTATATATATATATATATATATATATATATATATATATATATATATATATATATATATATATATATATATATATATATATATATATATATATATATATATATATATATATATATATATATATATATATAATTGGAATCTCGGAATCGGCTCCAACGATTTTCATGAAATTTAGTATATAGGGGGTTTCGGGGGCGATAAATCGATCTAGCTAGGATTTTTTTTTAGAAAATGTCATATTTGTGTTTTATTCGTGTTTTTTTTTCCTGACATCTATTGGTGAATAATAATACTATTTTGCTTCGTAGATAGCTGGACAACTGAAATAACACATAGGCACTTTTTATACCGATATTCCTACGGGATACGGACTTACGCGGTTTCAACCGCGGGTCACAGCTAGTACTAGATATTATATACGTATAATTATAATAATTGATTTTTGTCATATATTACTTTTATAAATACGGAACTGTCTTAACAAAATTAATTGGCCGAAATCATGGCGCACATAAATATACCGAGATTTAACGACAGCCTCTGGAAAAATATCATTTTATTGCTCCTAAGACTGATATTACGGTTATTTATAACTACTGGAAAACCTTTGGGCTTTGAGACTCATCACACATGACATTTATATTACGTCATTCGATAGTTTTATAGTTTGTAATTATATATTTATAAGCTTTACGTATCAAACAGAGTCGACTTAAAATATATATTTTGAAGTACGTATTGCGATGACATGAAGGGTAGCTGGATTGTTTTTGCATTACAATGTAGATTAATTATTGTTCAATGTATTGCGATATAAAGTTATGAAACGCGGACCACAAATCCCGTTTAATATTGAAAGTAATTATGAAATTCTTACTGTACATTTCATTGGAACGGAATCTATAATCCTCTACTGACTTTGAACGCTGGACTTTCTGTTTTCCTTTGACAACGCGGGCGTAGCGGATTGGGGTAAACCAGTGTTAAAATAAAATTCTTTTGCAATATGATTATGTGAATAACCATTTAGAAATATCAGACTTATGATGGTCTTACGATGGGCTATGTGCTTTATGTATTTTTTATGTGTTGCCAAAGTATTCGGAACATCGGCTTCGTGACTTTTAATTTTGCCCGAATTCTTAAAAACAGGACTTTTCTAATGTACGTATACGTAAATATCGTATAAGTCTTGATGGATGGGTATATTGTATTGTTTGTATTCTATACTATGTATAAATATGTGGTTAAAAAAATATTATGACCGATTTTCGGCACTAACCACAAATTTTTCAAGTGATTCTTTAACAATCATTATTTATTAATATCATTACAAATATACAAATTATCACGCTTTAATAAGCCTAACCTGTATGTTTGCATATGACCATTCTTAGACTTCATTTTTTCAAACTTTGTAGTCTTTCCATGGAAAGGTGATATATAATTTCATGAGTTTATCTTATTACGCAAATGAAAATAGCAAGGATTAAGTTATTTCCATGTTTATACTCTGTATAAGAGCAAGTGACACAATTAAATTAAAATATACCTAAGTATACTTTTTTCTTTTTTTACATATGGTAATTTTTTTTCAAACAATGCAATATTAACGTATGTAAATTGTTATATTACAGTAGGTATTTTACAAATATAGCCATATTGTACAAATATGGAGGAGCACATTAATTAAATGCGGAGAGATTAACCCGAGGCAACAATTACTTCGAAATACTTGCAAGAGCGCTCGTGTACACACCTAAATCCAATACTCGCTTCAAGGGAATTTGAGTTTTTCATTACTATTATACAATGCTAATAGTTTTGGTTAAAATGTTAAATATTTTATAACAAAATAAGAGGATAAAAGGTTTCAATACAAAATTCTTGCCCAGATATTTATTTTTATGTACGACTTATTAAAAGTTATTAAAATGATAAATTCAGTTTTAATAGCTAGTACTGATGAGAAAAGATTTGGTTAATACGTAGAATGTACAGAGTCATCATCATAAGCTCACATTATATTCCCATAGATAGATCCTCCAGGGTTCAGGCCATAATCCATTACGCTGGCCAAGTGCGGGTTGGCAGATGTTACATGTCGTCGAGCTTGTGATTCTTGGACATGCCGGTTCCTCACGATGTTTTCCTTCACCGTGTTGAGCAGTAGTGATGTTACACATATGCACCAATAAATTGAAAATCTATTTCCTGCACGCTCGCCTGGTCTCGAACCCTCAACTTATCGATTTTAAGCCCGAGGTCCTCACCACTGAGCAACCACCGCTACAGTACATGCAGAGAGTTCAATCTAAACACAAAACAAAAATGATGAAATATCGTTAGAATTTATGTATTGTGTTGTTGATAGACCCAAAAAGTAATAAGTACACAAACCTGGGAGGGTTTCTCACTGGGCGAACTAGAATAGTTTTATATTGTAAAATCAAATATTACATGTAACTATTCGTAATTATTGTATTTTGAAGTACCTATCCAAATATTCATATAACAAGGGTAACCCAGGGGTTTATTTAATTAAATCTATATCATCATAACCTTTATGTCTGTCTGTACCTAGATAAAATCAGTATTTGTTTTTGTATGCATTAACCATTATACCAAATAGAAACTTAAACAGTCACGCTCTACGCCCTACCATACTACAGCTAAGCTTTGTCATACAAATGCAGGTCTACATTCCCGAGGCATCAGAAAGAAAGAAGAAAGAAAGAAAATACGTTTATTATGACACATACAGGTAAATATAGTGAAGTCCCGTGTCCCCTACTGGGGTATGGGGCAGATGATATACATCTGTTTCACTGATCGATTTTCTTTATGGACAAGTAGGTGATCAGCCTTCTGTGTCCTGCCAGACCGAGACATTTTTTTTTTATTGTCCCCACCGGGAATCGAACCCAGGACCCCTCGGTTCTACGCTCACGCGTAAATATAACAAGGTAATTATTATACTTAAAATATATATGTGCCTTAATTAGGCCCGCCACTCAGCGTACTAACACTGATTTTCAGTGGATGCCTTATGCCTTATTGACAGCGGATGTGTTCATGCTCGAACAATTAAATTTATGAATATTTTCTAAAATATAATACATGTATAATTATAATACGTGTGTAAATAATAATAATGATATACAATATTTATAAATGCACATAAAGTTGAATGTACATAATATATATAGAATATATTTTTAATAATGAAGATACAAACAATATAAGATATCATGAATAAATAACTACTTATTGTATAATATACTAAGATAACTAAACAATGGAGCATCACGTTAATTACAAGAGATTTTCATGTATTTTCACCGAACGAAACGTCAGATATAGTGTCCGTTGGAAAAAGTTTATGCCCAATAATTTATATTTACAGCCAGCTCACTGTTTTAATGTGCGGATGTTCGGTAATTTATGATCGCATCATCTATCATTCCGTTAAAATAAATATGATCCGCGGTTATAAGCATCTAATGATTCAAGACGTTGATTTAGTTCAGCTGGATAGTTTGCAACAGCAGTTCTATCATTTCTTCACTGTTTCATGTAGCGTAAAATATATGCTTTCTTTTTTATGTGAAACAAGCTGCACCCCGCGTTTTCAAGCGCGTAAGTCCGTATCCCGTAGAAATATCGGCATGAAAAGGTACCCATATGTTATTCCAGTTGTCCAGCTGTCTACGTACCAAATTTCATAGTAATCGGTTCAGTAGTTCTTGCGTGAAAGAGCAACAAACACACACACATCCTTACAAACTTTCGCGTTTATAATATTAGTAGGATTATTGCTCTCCTAATAAGTATAAAAGTGGCATGGGTGACTGTTTCAATAGATCACGTGAAGTTTTGATGATTTATTGCTTATTTTTTCATAAGACTTTTCTGATTTTTCCATGGTACATAATATAACGTCATTAGGTTAAAAGGCTCTGATAGTAGTTAATTAGTCAAAATTGACTTCTGTTGTCTATTGCCGTCTTACTTTGACGTAATCGTAACGTAGTGTGATGTTCTAATATAAAGCTATTTATGTGTGCGTTAGTATGTCGATTCTTAGAAATTTGTGTTGATAATTTTTCTGCATTATTTAACTCAGTATCGATTATAGATTATTTTTTTTAACTGTTGTTTATTTATTGCACTAACACAATAAAATTTCATACGTTCTAGGAACAAAACTATAACACAATCGGTTCTATTGGCCTAATACTATTAAAATACCTTTGAATTAAATGTACTGTTTTAATTTATTAACATTGGTCGTCACCTTGACCCCGTAATTTATACTCCAATGAATCGTAACGTAACCTAGGGTTGTCAATTTTATATATTTTTTTCTTATTCATTGAGTTTATTTTTCCAAGAAGTTTAACCTCTATAAAACCTTACGTACCTATGAATTAAAAATAGGGCTAGAACCAAAGATTCATAGTGTACCTAAAACTAAGTATAGGGTTGTCGAATATTCCTAAGTTTTTATTTATTTTGCATTTATAGGTCCAATGTTTAGAAATACTGTATCGGATCGGAAAACTGAATAAATGAAAATAAATAATGGCAGTAAAAATACTGGTATTGTTTATTGTTTAAGAGGGTTAAAAAGGAATAACATACGTTATATAAAAACATATGAAGATGGGATGGTCTTATTGTAATAAAGACAATGTATACATTAATAAAGTACATGGAAATAGAACGGCTGAATAATGTGTAGCATTCAGGAAATAGAACGGTATGCAGAATAACGTATACAGTATATTATGAATGCTACAATGATATGCACAGTCATTGCACACGAGTCAATGTCTTGTCTATAGTTTATCAGTATGCATAGACTATCTACTATCTTGACTATTGTGATTGGTGTACACTCTCGTTCTTTATGACATTATTATCATCATCATCAGCCAATTGTTCCTTAGTTTACGGTTTCCTATGGGTTTCATAATACGTCACGCTGGCCAAGTGTGGATAGTCATATTTCACACTATGACGTCGATCTTTGTGATTGTTGGATATGGCGGTTTCCTCACGATATTTTGCTTACCAATATATGAAAATAACGTAGTTAAATCTATACAGAAGAATAATAGAGTGTCTGTTTTGTATGTATTAACATAAGAGCTGTTTAATAAATCGGTTCATCCATTCGAGACTTGTCTCATCTCGTCGATTCTGTGTCGAGATTCATTCCCAAAATTCTTCCACAGTCTTTAATATGCAATTAGACTTAATTTTCTCGATTGTATACCATTTATACACAGCCCAATAAGGAATTCATATGACGCATTCCACGTTATTACGCTAATTGTCCATTGTCTCATATGCGTTAACCATCTGATGTTCATAAGAAGTACATAATCATGACATAGCTGATTCTGATCATATTATCTTATCTTTATTACGAGCCTAACATCCAACCTTCCCCGGGTGAAAACTTTAAAATTTTATAGCCTTTTGTATGGGCATTTTTTAACTACCACAGATTATGTTGCTTCTACCGTGAATGACTAAACTAAACCTTTCGGATAATTATTTATTTTAACATATAACGTTTTGAAGTAAAGGGTTTTTCTTTGTTTTTTACACATGTGTAGTGGAAACATAGTTCTCAAAGACATTTAGACTCTCATTGGAAAGTGATAATATAGTCAGGAAAAGAAAAATAATAGGTCTGTTCGCCCCGACTTCGCCCGTGGTACATGTATGTCTCTTGAAGTTGTAGCTTTTTAATGGTGTAAGAATTTTTGGTCAATCGGTTTAGTGTTATTTGCTTGAAACCGTTACAAACATACAAAAATACATTTGTTTCCTCTTTGTAATATTAGTGTAGATAAAAGAATTCGTTGTTTGAGATTTACCGTAATTTTTCGTTAATACACATTACGAATTTGAATTTTATATTTCTTATTACAACAATGCATTGATATGACCTACATGGAAGTGATTAACTATTCACTTTACGTATATATAACATATAATCAAATCAAAAATCAATACGTTTCTATAAATAATAATATAATTGGAAGCGAGGGATATGCTTCGATGCTTGTTAGTAAATTGGGGCTATGTTGACTCTCCTTGTTTATAAAATATTTTTGTAAACACAAAAATTACTTTACGTTTGTATAATGTACTAGTTGTTGTCCGCAGCTTCGGCCAGTTTTAATAAATTTTTATGTTACAAAGTTTTATCCCTTCTTTTAGGCCTTTGTGGGCAGAATCTATCAAAGTCATAATATCTAGCTATCTGCATGCCAAAATTCAGCCCTATCCGTCCAATGGTTTGGGCTGTGCGTTGATAGATCACTGTCAATCAGTCACCTTTGAGTTTTATATATTTATACTAGCTGCACCCGGCAAACGCTGTTCTGCCTTACTCTTATCGTTTAGTGGTATGAAAAATAGATGTTAGCCGATTCTCAGACCTACCCAATATGCTTACCAAATTTCAGAGGAATCGGTCAAGCCGTTTCGGAGGAGTATAGAGACTAACATTGTGACACGAGAATTTTATATATAAAGAAGAAGATAGACGTTAGGCGACGACGTAGGTTATGATACACAAAATTAACATACAGTAACTCATCTTAAAATCCCGGAGCCTTTATCTTGACTTGACTAAGCCTTTATATAATGGATGTGTTTTATAATTAGTGTAAATAATTTTCAATGTTATGTTCTAAACTTGGCTCGTATATCTATCTGTATCTTCGGAAGTACTAGACGCATCATGAAAAGTCTATCACTACCAAAATTTACTCTATCCCAGAGTGACATAGGATATATTTTAGTATGACAAAATTAACTGAGTTTTCTAGTGTGAATTCATTTAGAGAAATGGTGGCGTGATGTATTCTTTACCGGCATATACTGACTCAACCGTCACATATACAAGAAAAGTATTATGTTATCTGTGGTTCGGTTTAAACATATACAATATACACAAAAAATGTTGGCCTCTATTAGTTTTACAAAAAAGTCCTCGGTACTGTATATTTATATAGCTATATATATATAATTTTTATGTAAAATGGTGCAAATAAAATTTTATGTGAAGTTGAAATGTCTTTTTAATGATCAAAACACGAATCTTTATCAAAGTTAATGATTTTGTCATCAAGATAATTTTATGAAGATAATATTTGTCCTTCAGAGTATGTCATTTGGTTGTGTAATAATAAACGCCCATCAAAGTTGGCACGAGCCAGCTATTCATAAGATCTCTATATATAAAATTCTCGTCACAATGTTAATTACCGTACTCCTCCGAAACGGCTTGACAGATTATCATGAAATTTTGTGTGCATATCAGATACGTCTGAGAATAGGCCATCTATTTTTCATACCCCTAAATGATGAGTTGGGCATGTCAGCTAGTATTTTATGTATATGCGAAGAGAATGAGTTGTTTTAAAAAAAATCATGCGATAATTATTGTTATCATTTAATGAAAATCATATATAATTGCGTATTAAAAACAATCGGTATTGATGTTTTCATCAGCCTATTATAAAAAAAGCTCATTTATATTTAAGAATTAAGAATCCACTTCAACGTCCTACATCTGGAATATTCTATGTTGAAAATTATTATCACATTTTAAGCATGAAAAGCCAAGATCGCACCAAATCTTGCATAATTTAAACTCGAAGGAAACGTGATTAATGAGGCACTGAGGGAAATAGTTTGACACGGTATGCTTTTGATTTAGTTTTCGATACCAGAGGAATGCGGAGTTCAGCTAATATTATTTTAGTAAGGAAGCGATATTGTTCATGGCACATTTTTACTGCGTAATTATTAATTATTCCTTGGCTATATAACTGCTTGGTATGAAATTCAGAAGAAAATTGTTGAAGACAAAGGTTTCAAAAATCAACAATAACAGAGCATGAAAATGTTTGTCTCGTTTGTCCAGCATACTCCGTGTATATAGGTACTTTTATCTATTATATCGTGTATCACACTAATAATATAAATATGAAAGTTGTATGTTTGGATGTTTGTCCGTCAATCACGCTGAAATTTCTGAACGGATTTTGATGAAATTCGGTATACAGACAGGGTATGAGCTGACATGGGTTTTAGGATAATTCTTATCCCAATCAAATCCTCCCTTGGTATAAAAAGTAATCTTGTTATTTTTATTATTGAAACGGTACGAGCGTCTTTTATGACATATTAATTATGTCTTGAATTATTTTAACCCCATTGACAAGCGAATCCAGAATCCCTCTAATATATTTATTTTAAATTCTTAGAGGGATTGTATACAAATACCTTCGTCAAAATACCTATGTTCTATCTAATCCTATCTTATTCTATTAAATAACATAGAAAGGTGACATTTTTACATGTTATATTATTTAGTATAGCTGGTTATTTATACGTAATGGTTTACCCCTTATTTATTAAACCCTTTCGTGAAAATTTAAACAGTCTGAACAGGTTTGATCTGACCTTTTCCGTATTTATTTTTGTAGGATCTGGCATACTGAATAATTAAATTGAGGTGCAATTTTTTGTTGTCCCACAGACAAATTTAATGCTATAAATAAATAATCGATTTATGAAATGAACAAATGACGAATGACGATGACGAATTGACTTTTGGTTTAATAAATGCTTAATATACTGTGAACCAATGTCAATAAGTTTGACCTAATTATAAAAAACATATCTATAATTGCTAAATCATATTACATAATGGAATCTTACTGACTGATTCTACTCACAATACTTATTTATATAAAACATGATGGCAACTCTAATTCAATGAAATATGAACGTAAAATTTTCATTTTTTGTATGAAGTTAACAGTTGCTCTTTGCAAACAGAATTTTAATTTATTGGCTGCCTATTATTATAATAACGATCCAGATTTTTATGAAAATTAATCCAGACACATTAGTAGACTGTTTTATTTTTTATTCAGATTGATATGAGCTAGTAATACCTTGTTTTTATAGTAGGGAAATCTTGCATAGATACCCACGGCCCCGGGGATGGAGCCGTAGGTTATGTCGGATTCTTACCCACCAAAACCCACTGTGTTCCGTCGAGCCACTTGAGTGAAGGGGCCACGGGGGCTGGTTAAAATATGTCCGCGACCCCCTCGGCGGCTGCCTGTTGCCGGGCCAGGCGCATAATTAGAGCGGCAAAGTGGGATCACCGCTCTACCCTCCTGTAGGCGAGCTAGTAATACCTACTAGTTAAAAATTATTGTATCTTCATTCTTAATTCTTTATAACATACAGTTCCACAACTCAATAATAAAGAAATAACAATGTAAATGCAGATAATTCTTAATACGAGGTGACGATTTGCAATCTCTCGCAACCCCAGTACTAATTTTACAACGTCATTTCATATTGCTTTTAATCATATATATATATATGGTGATATAAGTAACCTTTAGACACAAAAAAAACATACACGTGGCAACCCTTAAAATATAGTGTCCCGAACTGCTTACAAAATGACGTGTATAACTCGGGCTTAACCGCGTCTCGCTTCTCACTATGGAACGGTCTAAACATCGACGTCGATCGACTGTTTGGATTATTTGACTGATAATATAATGCTGGAAACTTCACGTCATAACAAGCTTTCGATATCTTGAACTTTATAATCGTAATCTGTATATAAATATCACGTATGACTAACAGAGCTATCTTTTTCACTGTTTACTTTCAACCAATACATTACGTAATGCCTTCCGCTTGACAGATGTTTACACAGAATTAGATTCACATAGCATGTGCACGCGGCGTCGTCGAGTTAAGAGATTTTTTGTTAATATTTCATCAAACTAGCCTTTCAATAACTCGAAGAAGTAAAATGTATACCACTGTTTAATTCTAACATATCTTGTCCTATCCTATCCAATCCTACTAATATTATAAATGCGAAAGTTTGTGAGGATGGATGTATGTGTATGTTTTATACTCTTTCACGCAAAAACTACTGAAACGATTGCAATGAAATTTGATATGGTAGCTGGACAACTGGAATAATACATAGGCAACATTTTATCCCGTTATTCCTACGGCATACAGACTTACGCGGGAGAAACCGCGGGGCGCAGCGAGTACAGTTATATTTTTACTTAGCAATGTTAGATATATAATTACTTTTCTCTGTTTCTTAAAATATTATAAATATTAAAGTAGCTCTGCTTCAATCCCGAAAATACCATGAAACGGACACGCAGAATACTCTCTTTTCCTTTGGTTACACGTGCGAAAGCGCAGGTGAAAGGCTTTATGTATCTGTAATGTCGAGATATACATACAGGTGTACCATAGACATGTCTAGAACTGCACCAGGTAACTAATTTATACGTCATCTGTCAGCATTCCCTTGGCGTCTCGTAAAACAACGATTGTAATTCATTTGGGCATTTACAACGCATAAATTAGGCGGTAAATTGATTCGAGATAAATAAATGTTAGTACTGGAAAATTTTATGTACCTACTGATTGAATTATGTTATTTGTGATGTGGGAGTCGAGCACGCTTCGGCACGAATTGGGTTAGCTCGCACCGGGGAAGTACCACACCCCCACGGAAGACCGGCATGAAATATTAGTTTACTATGTTGCGTTCGGTGAGTGGGGGAGTTGGAGGCCCAAATCGTGTTCCTTATCCTACCCAAACCTATCTTATATTCCAATCAATCCTTTCTTAAACCCATTCCAATTTAAAGACGGCATTCCATCTGTGTATCCATCTCTAAATATGGGTGGTGGTAGCGCTTACTATCAGGCGACACACCAGCATTTCCATTGCCGACTAAGTCAAAAAATATTCTAGCAGAGTTAGATTAGCCGTAAATCTCGTAAAAATCCTTATATTATAAATGCGAAAATGTGTTTGCTCATCTGTTTGTTTGTCTTGCATGTCGGCACGGAGCGATTTATTATAGATTTATTTATTATTTATTAGAAGAGCTACAATATAGGATACTTTTTATCGCTATGAAATTCGTCAAAAACAAACGAAAATATAGCTAAAGAAAGATATTGTTACATTTATATCATATAAATTCATTTGTCCAGTACCTGCAGCGATACATTATTAGCATACAGTAACAGTGAAAATCATTCACAGGACATAGGGTCACTGAGGACATTAATCAAACGGAGGATTTAGACGTCTAAACCCTCTGAGGGTTTCTACTCATTTTCGGAATGTATCGCGTTCCATATATCCAACACCTGGGTTTGATATAGGAGAGATTTTATCTCTTACTGTAATGATTAATCTGTAATATATTTCATTTTGTTTTTTTATTTTTCCGTTAATATTTATATGTATAATATTTATGTTGTCTTAGTAATTTATTAAGTTGGAGTTTTGAGTATTATACATTTAGAAAAAAGGTCTAATTAACGGATTTTAATCGCGATTTATTTATTATATTATTGACCGATGTTTCGAACATTTAACAGCGAGTGTGGTCACGGGAAGACTAATTACGTAAGATTTTTGTTGTGTGTCGGGCTCTTGATGGCATAAAAATAATGTGGATTATAGCAATATTGATCGGTAAATAAATTTATTATTTAGATATAACTGATTCAATTTAGGAACTAGTCAGTAGATCCAATTAAAAATATTTTAACAATGATAAATCCACTTATCATTCAGGTATTTTTTAACTATTAGGTTTTCGACTAACTAGATCTTTTGTTAAAAATGCAATCCCTGTTTTTACAATATGAAAAAATTCCTCTTAATGAACCGGAATAGCGTATAATAAATATTCTGTGTCGCTTTTGCGAATTAATGCATTTTGTTATATGTTTTCTAAAGAAATGACATCCCTCTGAGCAATTAGATCCTCATTATTCAATTACCACCTTGTCAAAATAACATATACGTACTTGCATTTTAACACATTAACACAATCACTAGCTATATTCCGAAACTCAAAAACTTTTATAAGTTTCCTTCCCAGTTATTATTAAGACTTGCATAGAAAAAAGTATGTATTTTAATCTAAAGAAACTATAGAGATCAAAGCCGACTTTTGCACAAGTCAAAACAATCGTAAAACATACAATGATAAAAGCATGCGAATAAATTTCCTCATTTTACAACCCAAAGTATTAAGGTTGTAAAAAAATTATTTTGAATGTTTTAGGGGAAAGAAGATAATTGAAATGAATTTCTTGCTCTAGCTTGGTTTATGATATTTTCGTTTATGTTGTACATTAGTATCTATAGATACTATTTATTAGTTCCGTATCTTCACCCTTCTCATTCCATTCCTTCATTCCCGTATTCAATCCTTTCCGTATCCTCTATTCTTTAAAAGCGGGCAAGTCATTCGCAGCGGATCGCTTACCATCAGGCAAACCTCCATTCATCCATCCGTTGCCCGCTCTAACATAAAAAATGGTATTGTCATTAAACAAATGTTTCTATTTGTCCTATTCCTACTTTATTCCGAATAATTATAAATGAAATTAATGATTTGAATTAATTGTCTAAACTTTTAGACTATATAAATTCACAAGTCCTGAGATTTATATCAAAGCAATATTTCAGAGCAAAGAAATATGGAAAAGGAATACAATTTATTAACATAAAATAATAAAAAAATAACAAAAAATTAAATAAAATTTTTCGTTTATGATTTACAAAGTTAACTTACTCAAACACTAGTATTTTCATTGGATTATCTGTTAAAAAAAATTGACCTAGTTCAATAACATATAAAAACATTTACGTATTATTAAACACACTACAACAATGTGATTACAGTATTGAGGTAAATAATATCCCATTCACATAATGGTAATTTCCTCGATATCAATAATGTTTGTTTACGCCAGTCATTCAGTTATAAGGATCGGACAAACCAGTATCCGCCGGTTTCTCAAAGGGGAAGGTTGTACGCCGCTACGAGTTTCCCTCTCAAACTTTTCGCGCTCTCGGAGATTCGAATTTCAAATAAAAAAAAAAATGTAGCAAGGAGATTTTATTGGTCTTCCTGAATTATTTTAAAAATGAATGATATAGAGGAAGCTGTCGTGGAAGGTAAGAGATGATAAGTATTTACTTATTATTAGCCTTATAGCGGACACATAAAATAATTTTGAAGAAGTGTATAATTAATATGATATATCATTTAATAAAATAGTTTTTCAATTAATGTATAAATTGGTTTATTAAATTAAAGTATTTTGTTTCATACCCAGAAAACCATTATAATCGATCTTCCTTGGTATTATATGTTATTTCATGAAAACATAAGGAGAAGACCAAAAAAGTTATACACGAGGTAGATTTAATAGATATTATAAAACTTTTTCAACGTATTAAAATGAAATTGTAAATTATTATTTTTTTAATCATACCTTCTAATTAATATACATAAAAAATATCACAATATTCTTTTTACGATCAAAATAAAGAGCATATTTCAAAAATCTACCCCAAGGAACTGATTTAGTAATAAAAGCACAAATAAGCTGCGTAATTGCTCCCAAAATTAAACCTTTCTTAGCATAATAACTTAATTGGTATATTATATTAACCACTGGAAAAACCCGAGAAGACCGTGTTTGTTTCTCTCCTATTTAATTAACATGGCCGTAATTTACTAAATTGTCCCTAGTAAATATATATTCAAAATGTTTTGAGCGCCGTGCTCTGTGGCCGTTATTATATTATATCCTTTGATCTTAGCCTTGAAATAAAAAGATTAACAGCTAGAACGTGTGTATTTGGTTTTTATTAAAGAGAAGCAGGCCGCTATAGGTAGATACTATATTATGTTTTGAAATGTGTAACATGCCGTCAAAGTTTTCGCTCTAGAACATATGATTAGAATGTGCGATGAAAAACTGAATTAAAGATCACATCAAGACAAGACAAAACAAGACATCAATGAAACATTTAATCTGACATGACATGACTATAGATTTAACTGGATCTTATTACAAAATTTTAATAGAATTCATTACAAATATATATATCCATTACAAGAATATGAAATATTGAAATTCATATATAATTAATTACCTATAAAAAATATACAGTGCACACACATATTGCAGTGATGTGAATATAAAGCTCATAAGCGGAACAAATTGCAATAACTAAATAACACAATTCGGACAAAAAGACGATTAAAATGAACAAACTACTCTTATGTATATATTGTATAAAATGAATGGTCATCAATTTCAATTGAACAACAATCTCCTAAAACATGAATATATAGCGTTTAATGAGATGAAAATCTTACTTATTTCCCATGGTAATTGTTGATTGCATCTCCCGCCCTCAGCGTGAATCCTTTAATATTTAACGAGAACTTTACACAACTAACAAACAGTACAATATACAATTCACAGTTTCGTACACGAGCCAGCATTCACTGAGAACGCGACTAACAAGGTTTTAATATTGAATTCGGTCGAAAAAGAATTGTGTTGCGCTGTCCAAAAACTCTTGTTATGAAGTACACTACGCGTTTTAGATTTGCATCATTTTGTTAAAAACAATACCAGCTAAATTCTTACTTGCTCTTATGCAGAGTATACGAAAGGAAAATATTGAGTCGTAATGATCCTAATCACGATGATTATTGCTCTTGGAATTATTATATTGTCAAACGTAATACAATAATTCCAAGAGCTATAATATAAGTGTACCAAGATTGAATTAAATATGTCCGTTACAGTTCAACATCGACTCTAAAAGATTCGGTTACAAACAAGTATACATGTTAAGCTAAAATAAGCGTGTTAAAAATGTAATAAACTTTAATGACGATCAACGTGGGACAGATTAGGCATGTAGATATAAAAATAAGGAAGCAGACTTATATTTGTACAAATGTTATGAAGATGCCAATCGTAGCACTAACGCCTAATCTCCACGAGATAAAAGTATTATAGCTCTTAATCCACTGACATAAGGGTCAGCCAGTGGTCTCATTTTGGTACGCTGCCAAAGTAATTTATATAGAGTACAACAACTATTTTCACCTTGGTAGACAATTGCAGTGTCAAAGTTAAGAGTCAATGTAAAGGCCGTTTTATTGTATTATCGAATGAAATATACATCCGTGTTTCTTAGTGGCGAGGGATCTATATGCACAATATCTATTTACATGTACTAGCTGACCCGGCATACGCTGTTAAAAATAGATGTTACCCTATTCTCAGATTTACCCGATATGCGCACAAAATTTCATGAGATTCGGTCTAGCCGTTTCGGAGGAGTATGATAACTAATATTGTGACACGGGTATTTTATATATCTAAATGTATTACAAGTGAGGAGGAGTTCATTGCCGTTCCTTTTAGTTCCGACGCCCGTTTCCTTTTTCTCATCCTTTCCAGTTTATTCTTTCTTACCAGTCACCAATCCTTTGCTAATCCCTTACCGTTAAAAGCGGGCAGCGCATTCGCAAAGACACTTCATTGGTTCATGGGCGGTAGTTATCGCTTCAGACGAACTACCAGTTCGGTTGCCCGCTGTAACATACCCCTAGGGGTCGTAAGGGTCAAGTAATACAACACTAAGAATATTATTTTGAAATATTTATCTGTATGTCTCGATAGACAGACAATGCTGGTTTTGAATTTTGAAGTATTCAATTTGAAGTTAAGTGTACAGACAGCGGCAGTAATTTGATTGTTTGTTTAAAATGAAAACGTTCGGAAACTACTGGACCGGTTTGAAATAATGAAAATTGCATAATTATTATGAAACTTTAAAGCACAGCGATATGGTCTAAATGAACAGCCGTCTTCTGGGTTTTGTGACAATTGAATTTAGGTAGGTGTAAATATTATAATGATTTGAAGTTTTCATTGTTGGTTTCAGATTAATAATTCTTTTTAGTGAAACTCACAGTGCTCGTAATTCTTCTTTTTTGTCGTGTTGCTCTTGACAGAGCGGTCGTGGTCATAACGTGGTATCAGGGGTAGATGTTACCCGCTTCACGATGTTTCGCCATCCTTCCCTGTTTCCCGTCATCCTGCTACACTCATGCAGCGCATCGCCACCAGCAGTTTTGCGTTGGTCGGTCCATCGCATATATGAACGTCCGCTAGTACCCTGCTGCCTGCACCACAAGATGCTCGATAGACCTCTCATCTCTCCATCCAAAAATTTCAGGATCCGAGATTGCACAAAGTTGGATAAACGCTGTTTGATACCTAGCTCGTAATAAGAGAATGTATGTGAGATTGTACTGATTTACGGCGGTGTATACATAGAGTTTTAAGAATTCACCTAGTAGCAAAAAATTCATCTTGAAAAAATTCATCAAAAATGGGTTAAATTATATGATTATAATCTAATATATTACTCTTATTCTAAATTACTATAATAAGCAGGAAAACAGCTTCTACAGGGTACTATAGAAGCTGCTTTTGCGATGGTAAGTGATAAAAATTAATTTTTGTTTTATGACGATTTAAAAGCGATTCGAAGAGTACCAAAACTCGCTTTCACTAAATTAATGTTTCAGTTGGAGTGTAAGTTTAGGCTATACTTTTGCAGCATTAATCATAAGTCCTATGATTTCTTTTCACCTTGCGTCCTTGTAATGTCTGTCATTTATCTTCACACCCTTATGGCGCGTTTACACATTCACCTTCCCTCTTCGCCTCGTGACTCGATTCGATATATTTATTCTATGAAACATTCCTATATAAGTGAAGACGCGATCCACAGTTCACACATTCGTCTTCCCTTTGATTGCATCCATAAATCCTTAACACAAATAGCGATGGCACCGTTTACACATACGAGTTCGTTATTTCTCTCAATATTCAATTGTTTATGTCATCGTCGGAAGAGGAGCTGGTAGATCCTGATGCGGAAGCGCTACCACCGCCGATGAAAGTTGAACAGGCGTACCGCATAGTCGTTTCGTACTACTAATGGGTTGCTGACTTTAAATAAGATAAAGTAAGGATTGACGAGAGGAGTAAAGGAAAGACTGGGAAGGCTAAGGAAAAGGATATGGGCTTCCAGCTCCACTTACCGAACGAAACAAAGCAGCATTCGTATGTTACAATTTCACATCGTCTCAGGGGGTACTTTTCCCGAGCTGGAATTGTGTAAATGAACCATTAGATAATAATGATATTATGATATATCATTTGAAAGTGCCGCTTAGGTGCCTTGCACTAACCTGCACCTACCTACTCCTAACAATGGCGCTAATGGCACTTTGCGTCTCAATTTCCAAGACAAAGGTATTGAAATGGTGATGTATTAGACATCTGCCCTAGTTTTGTAGGGATGTCTCTAATCATTATTTGCAGGCTTTTTCCAAAGAGGAATGTGTGAAATTTTATTAACCTTTGAGTTGTTTATAATAAATATGGTGGAAACAATAACAGCAGTATTCAGCTTTTTTGTAGCACTCAGGAACACATCCAAAACTGATATTATTTACTGATATTATGGACACGATAATGAAGAAATTTTTCCCACTTTCTGATTTACGCAAAAAAGTGATCAATGTTTCATTATCCTATATCCCAAGATTGACTGCCTTAATTTCCGTGTAAGCGTTTTTTTTTCGTGTCATAAATAGTAGATAAATAAATAAATTTATAAAATAATCATAAGAAGCTTTTTTCAAATGACGTGAATAAGTAAAATGAAGTTAGCTGTTGATATATATAGCTTTTTTGAATAAATGGCTTTATTATTATTATTATACATAGCTTTTTTAAGTAAACTAACAAACTTTCAAAGAGAACTCAATTAACTAAAATATTTCAGTTTGCTTGTATATATAAACATATGTATGTATAAACGTACGTAAGCGGTATGTTTGAGCTTCGAAACTGCTCAACTTTACCGTTCTAAATAATAATCACAAAACCAGCTTTCATTTATTCCTTGAATAGATATACTGAGATTAATCTGGGGCTTACTTAAATGAATATAGAATTAGCTAGGTCAAAGTTTTAGGTCTCTGACGGTAACTCGATTTCAGTTTTCTAGTTTCATGATTATTTTGTATAGATTATAGTCCACTTAAATTGCTTGTATTATAATATTCTGCTTATCCTACTAATATTATGAATGCGAAAGTAACTCTGTCTGTCTGTTACGCTTTCACGCCTAAATTACTGAACCGATTTTGATGAAATGTGGTATGAAGATAGAATTGAACTTAAGAAAGGACATAGGATACTTTTTATTGCGAAAAAAAGGGTAGAAGGGGTTGAAATAGGGAATGGAAGATTTTAAGGAAGTTCCTAATTATCAAACATAAAATCATGTAAGATTCTTCCGCACTTTTAGTTTAGACTTTGGGAAAGACTATAGGTTACTCCTTATCATGTCGCGCGATATAATAAAGCCGCGGGCGGAAATCTAGTTTGCAATAAATAACGATTTTGCCATTTTTATAATCGGTAGTAGGTAAAATTATAAGTAGTCCGTATTTTACGCTTTCACAGCTCAATCATAAATAGAGTATAAAATATATCTAATAATTTGAAATGAAAATAGCTGAAAACTATGGCCACTTCCTCCTTTTATAAAGGGCTTAAAGCGGGAGATAGAATTTCTTTCCATCGTTTAAATCATGATTTTTTCCTTGTCAGTAAATATTATAAGTAATTTTAGTGAATTGAATGAATAAATATAATAACAAGGATCTTGTATATGACAATTCCACAACATAGCCTCAATAGAATTTCAAAAACATATCTTTCCGTATTTGCTATCGACCGGTGGTTTATTTTATTCCCGTTTTATAGCAGATCTTAGCCAGCGACAATTTATTTGTTCCCCCAAAAAGGTCCTACCTCGATAAATTTTATATTCTACTTTGATTGAAATGCCTCGAATTTTATGATTCGAGACAATAAAGGTAGATTGGTAGTGACCGTTTATCATTCGTTCATTTGAAAATGGATGGTTCAGGTGATGTCTTATATTTTATTAGCTGTCAAACGGTGCTGGCTTTTAGTGTGATCATTACTGTTATCTATATTTTATGTGCCTGTAAATGAGATTGATATTATCTGTTATTTTTCGTAGGTCTCATTATGGTAACACAAGCTGCGCCCCGCGGTTTCACCCGCGTAATTCCGTATCCCATAGGAATACCGGGATGAAAAGTTGCCTATTATTATTATTATTCCAGTTATCCAGCTATCTACGTATCAAATTTCATTACAATCGGTTCCGTAGATTTTGCGTGACGGAGCAACAAACACACACACACATCCTTACAAGCTTTCGCATTTATAATATTAGTAGGATTTTCTTCAGCATTTGTTGAATTAGTGTTTATTATTGTTATTAGACACATGTTTATATGTCAGAGAAACAAATGTGAGAATAATACTAAAGAAATAGTTATCTACTATATAAAAATAAGTCGGTTTTTCCTTCCTGACGCTATAACTCTAGAACGCACCAACCGATTTCCACGGTTTTGCATTCGTTGGAAAGGTCTCGGGCTCCGTAAGGTTTATAGCATAGAAAATTCAGGAAAAAATTCAACGGAAAAACGGGAAAATTTTTCACATACAGCCATCTGGTGGCGAAACGGAGTTCGCCGGGTTTGCTAGTAAAATTATATTTTTTAAACACTTTGGTTAATAACCTATCCTTACCTATGCGTAGTTACAATTATGAATCATCGAATTCATTCACTAACACATAACAGGAACTGAATAAAAATAAGATAATGTTAATATTTTTAAACAAGTATTTGGGCCTAAGAGACGAAAATTCAACGGGATTGCTATAGTTTCAACCAACTTCAATAACATCCCCCAGGTTATCAATTTTACTGTATTTTTTGTGTTGTCTCATAATTTTTTACTAGCTGAACCGATTTTTACTATCAATTTTTTGTTGCATTGTGGACCCATTTATTTATTTCGTCAAGTTCTGACAATTTAAAGGCAGTCCAGTTTTTTGTTAATAACAATTATTTTATTAAATTACATTAAAAACTTTATATGATTTCACAGGAAAGTGACTAAATTGTGAGCTTATTATAATAATTTTATTTCAGATGTAGCAACGTATAAGTAATCTAAAATTAATATCTCTCGTGCCTCAGGGGTCTTGAGACATTGGAATGGTATTATTTAATCGTAGAAAATCCTGCTTCACTCTGTTTATTTTTTTATGATTGAACTTTAAACGATATGAATAAAAATCGAAACACATTATTTTAAGATAGATAGAAATAGGTGACTTGTTAAATTTGCATGTAAATATTTATAAAACCTTTTATTTTTCAAATCGGTTGAAATTAGCCCTTTGATACTCGGTAAAACGTCGTGAGCATTTGTAGAAATATAGTTTTTAAAAACGATTCTGTAATTATGAATAATAATAAACATAAACCTTTATTTGTTTGAATTGTGGTAATACAGAGTTCACATTGATCAACAGTAATATAGTCCACACAATTAGCCATACGATTGGCATACAAATTTTATATATAAAGTACAATTTTATTGAATTATGTTTAGTTATATTTGATTGAATTATTTCGTACACATACAAAAATACAAAACAACAAACATCTATTGAGTGTAGATTAGTTTTCTATTAAGTATTCTTGAACTTATTATTAATAAAATTTCAGTGAAGATTCGATGTTCCTATAAAACGTAATTAAATTTGTCCACAGAGGAGGAGGGCACAGAGCTCGAGCTGGAAGCCCTGTACAGGAGATACTGCGTCCGTCTGAAGCACGCGCTATTCGTGTCTGCTCTATGTGTCACCTTGCTCTGCACAGTTGTGCTTCTGTGTGCTGTGTGTGTGCTACATTCACATGTAAGTATTGTTAAGAAAGAATGATGTAATAATGAAATTTTTTTTACGTCATCGTCTGCAATGGATTTGGGGAGGCGTAAGGTCGATTGCAGATCTTACATTTCTACAAATGGAGTGCTGACTTAAAATTGGAAAGGGATTAAGAAAGGATTGACGAGAGGAATAAAGAAAAGGACAGGCAAGTGTAAGGAAAAGGATATGGATCTCCGACTCTCACACTGCCTTCCTCCTTTTTCTCTCCCTTACCAGGTTCTTCCAAGGTTGTTCCTATGTTCACCTTTCTTTGTACCCGCCCATTAAAATATAGCAACACATTTGCCTCTGCAAAGGGTCTCTACCCTACCTGATACCTCTGTTCAGGGTGGTGGTAGTCGCTTACCATCTAGCGACCCACTAACTAGGTTGCACGTTCTGACATTAAAAATCACTTTGAGTCGTAATGTAAATCCAATATTTACCTTAGTACCTCTAGTACTAAGGTAAATATTGGAAATGATAGGAGTCATTCTGTATTTTATTAGCAATTAGATAACTGTACGATTTATATGTAAGATACGATTTATATGTATGTAACAACTAAGTTCCAACTAGTTTCCAACCGCGGCTTTGCCCTTAGACAAAGGATTTTTTTAGATTCGGATGTTTCACCGCTATAATCCTAACAAACAAACATACTTGGACATTTATAATATTTAAATAATATACATATTTAATTACTAAAGGTCAAAGCAAAAACTAATTTGAATCAATGATTTAATTTGTTATTACTGGCATTAATAGAGCACCTAATCAAAGCTAAATTAATCTAAATGACTTAAATTTGAATTTGTAATCAACGTAGAAATTGCTCTTATTATATTAAACGTAGATAACAATGTTATTGTAATTATAATAATTTCAAATAAATTTAATATTAATGTCTAACAGTGACAGATTAATTCTTATTTTGGTGATGTTAATAGTATTTAAAAGTTCCCATTATAATGTTTCAAGGATCTTTTGGGGCAAGGAAATGCGGATTTAATATATAACATATACATATTTTTAAATGTCATTAGATGACATATCATTGAGTGTGTTGTTTATTACAATTTTACTTATCCCGTTATGTATATGTAATAACTACTAATCTATAACTCTTCGAAACTTGTCTACGATTTCTTTCTCTCTATTTTCTATGTCATAGTGGGCAACTGTATGCAACTGGTAAGCGACCACCACTGGCCACGAACATTTGCTCGGGTAGGACCACAACAAATGCGTTGCTGCTTTTAAGGGACTGGGAGGGGTGAGGAAAAGAATACGGGCTTCCAGCTCCCCAACTCATTAACGAAACACAGTAGCTATTTCACGCCGATTTTCTGTGTTGGTGCCGAAGCGTGATCGACTCCCACACTCAAGTTAAGACTACATTAAAATTTTATAAAACTAGATGATAGCATATCGTCTAATACTAATAAAGGCTTCAAACCCAAAACTCAAACTCAAACATTCATTTATGCAATTAGACTTCTTATACAAGTACTTTTGAATCGTCATAACATAGTTTTAACATTTATCACCGGTTCAGAAAGCAGTTTCTATAGAGAAGAGCGGGCAAGAAACTCTGTAGTTGCTCTTTTAAAATAATGCCAATTTTACATTTTAATTCTACACATGTAATATGCACATAACAATGTTGCCAAAGATCTGGAACTCTAAACTGTCAAAACTAAACTTTCGTTTCTAAAATCCCCGAAACAAAGTATTTCACACCCAGGTCTAGAGAGAGCTTTATCCAAATGCCAAAAAAACCTTGTATTACAGTTAGTACAAGAAGCTCATGTGTCTAATCTCACGACTAAAATGAACGATAAATTAATATGAGATAAATTCTAGGTAACTATTTCGGACGTAATCAATAATTTAAGCAATAATTATTTAAAGTTTAACATCGCTTCAAAATCTGGTTATCGCGAGTTCATAAGGTTATCCAGGTGACTCGTTGCTAGTGTAAAACCTAATTTAGTTCATTAACTATATCTCAGCGGAGACATATAATGTATATATATGCTGGTGAATTACGTGGCTCTCTCGAGTGGTTAACGCAATTAGAGATCAGATTACGTGCATGGGGGCAGGTTGGATCTAGAAAGGATAGACAGGTGTAGGAGATTTTACCTACACTAATATTATAAAGAGGAAACTTTTGTATGTTTGTAACGTTTTCACGCAAAAACTGCTGTACCGATTTCATTAATTCTTTCATCTTTGGAAAGCTGCAACTACACTGGCTATATGTGTAACACTAGCGAAGCCGGGGCGAACAGCTAGTGTGTTATGTTATGCGAAAGAATATCGATATGATCGCACTGAATATAGTAAATATTCTTGGGTCTTATTTAGATGAATATATTAGGAAAATAATACATAAGTCAAAAATCTTTTCATTCTACTAGCCTTTGAATATCAAACCTAGCATTAAATAGATAAAGAAAATAAAATTTATTTAACCGTATTATGACTTAAAATAAAAACTGTACGGATTTTGTTGAGAAACACAATAAAAATTGATGAGAGGGAGTCGAGCACGCTTCGGCACGAATTGGGCCAGCTCGCACCGGGGAAGTACCACACCCCCACAGAAAACCGGCGTGAAATAATAGCTTGCTATTGTGTTTCGTACGGTGAGTGGGGGAGCCGGAGGCCCATATCCTTTTCCTTACCTTTCCCAGTCCTTTCCTTTATTCCTCTCATCAATCCTTTCCAATTCCCTTCCCAATTAAAGTCGGCAATCCATTTGTAGAGGCGAAAGGTCTGCAATTGACCTTACGCCTCTCAAAATGTTCATGGGCGGTGGTAGTGCTTACCATCAGGCGACCCACCAGCTCCATTGCCGACTATGACATAAAAAAAAAAAAGAGAGGACATACTGGCTAGGGAAGTGATTTCCTTTCAGGATTATTTCGGACAAATTTATATCTATCATACAAAAAGTTTTCAAATCACACTTTCCCACTTGTATTACAAAATAATAATGCGAATACAACTTTATTTGTTTGTTTGTCTCTCCTTCGTGTCTAAACCGAATCGATTTGGATGACATTTTGTACAATGATAGTTTAAGTTCCGAGATCAGGAGCGGCGTCGGAAACTTTGACGCTTAAGCCTCGGAATGTCAATTCTATCCCTGGACTACGCGGGCGAAGGCGCGGCCGGAAAGCTAGTTAATTTACTTAGTCTGGCCATAAATACTGTTACACTTAATTATAAAAAAATATTACATTTGAATTTCGAATCTGTCA
>NC_052108.1:8405195-8407055 GCF_012273895.1 Zerene cesonia
AGTAATAAATGTTATTTGCAGTTAACAATTTTCTTTTTTCTTTATTACAATATTTATGGCAAGACTAGGTATATAGAGACTGTGTTTAGAGTTATAGGATCACACAAACAGATATAAGTTCTAAAAGTCTGATGTACTCGTATATGTAATGACTCGAGCTTTTTGTAAAAGAAAAATGTTTAATAAATCCTATCCTATCCTACTAATATTATAAATGCGAAAATTTGTAAGGATGTGTGTGTGTGTGTGTGTGTGTTTGTGTGTGTTTGTTGCTCTTTCATGCAAAAACTACTGAACCGATTGCAATGAAATTTGGTACGTAGACAGCTGGACAGCTGGAATAACATACAGGCAACTTTTTATCCCGATATTCCTACCGACTTACGCGGGTGAAACCGCGGGGCGCAGCTAGTAAATAATAAATACCAGTTGTAGTGAACAATAATATTGCTATTTAAAGTTAAATAGAAAAGTTTATTATTATTAAGTTCTTATGAGCTGCCTCCCGGGCTCAGACGTATTCATTTAACACAGATAATGAATGCTCGGATTTCGTATGCAGTTACTGCAAAACGAATTTTAAAGCAGACACACTGTAGGCACATCTCATAAATATAAAGCACTAGCTGATTTTCCTTCGTCTATTTTTTGTATTATAGTACTAATGCATAACAGTTATAGCAGTGGTGGTTCAGTGGAGCACCAAGGACTTAAAATTGATAAGACGGGGGTTTGGGCGGCCGTGTAGGAAATAAATTTACTTCATAATTTACGCATGTCGATAACATCATCACTGCTCAAAACGGTGAAGGAAAACATGGTGAGGAATCCGGCATGTCCAACTCGCAATTGGCCAACGTGGATTATGGACAGAATCCTCTTAGAAGGCCTGTGTCTCAGCAGTAGGAACGTACATGGGCTAATGATGATGATGATGATGACTAATATATAAAGAGGTGAATTTTGTGAGTTTGTAACCTTGTAGCGGTAATCACTAGATCAACTTATTTTTAATTTAAATTTATATGAGATTATCGTGAATAGACAGATAGACAGACTGACAGACAGACGTGACGGAGCTCTTTGTCTTGTAATCTGCTCTATATCTCTTACTTTTGTCTTATACATGCACACAAATTAAAACAAGACGAAATCATCAGTTATTTAAAATAGTTGTCATAAGTAAAGAATTTCATTACAGAGAGACTTACTTTTGCTACAGAGACTTACTACAAGAAAAGTAACTCAATAATACTACTCCCATCCAGGTTAAGATGGCACTTTATTGGTCGTCTTCTAATTACGCTGCCATTCGGACCACTCGATCTACTTAGATTCAAGCGAACGAGTACCTTCTGTACTTCTGACAGAGATCAGATTTCTTTGTCTAGTTTTACTGCAATACCGTGTTCATAATACATAAGTCCATTCTTCATTCTTATTAACGTCGGATTTTCACTTGGGACAGAACATTTAGAGGGTTTGTATAAATTGCGACGATCTTGAGATTTGTCTCGGAGAAAAACGTATTTGAAGATGGATAGTTAATGAAATTTTTAATGAAATGCCTTTGCGCTTACTCTCTACTTTTTTGGTGCATTTTCTTAGGAGTTTTTCTCTTTGTTAAGTATTGAGGAAAACGTATTTTCCAAACGATGATGTTGAAATAGAAAGCACTTTTAATAAAAATTACAAATTTCAATGCGTAAGCTCTGTAACTCTGAAACTGTCTTACTCCTAAGATTAGCAACCATTTGAATATAGGTATGTAAGATGAAAATCCACAGAATTTTGTCGCTTAAAAACTATGGGACAGTTCTTTGCATCATTACCATGGCATATATATATACATATATATAT
>NC_052108.1:8408055-8528856 GCF_012273895.1 Zerene cesonia
GCGATCACAGCGCTGTCCATCATATCGTTCATACTGCTGTGCGTGCTCGCGCTCGCGCTGCTGCCAGCCGCCGCTGAGTGGGAGGCGTTCGCGCTGACCGGCTCAGTGCTGGTGACGGTCAGCCTCGGCGCTGGCACGCTGATGGTCACTCACCATGCGCCGCTGCCTCTGTTCGCGCTGATACTCGTGAGTTACTGAATTGATTTATTGTTGATAGTGTAGGTTATAGGGTTGCCACCATTTTTTTTGACAAAGTAAGGTGATTGACAGAATAGATAATTAATAATTTATTTTTCTTTATAATTACTCTTTATAACATTCTCTTTATTCATTCATTATAACATCATGATGATGATGAATTTATTTTTCTTTATAATTACTCTTTATAACATTCAACTATTAGTAAACTATTTGAATTTGTGTTGTATTTGAAATTATAAGTTCTTCATACAAAATGAAGTATTTTCGTGTACTTTATTATTCGCATAATCACCTGAAATAAACAATACTTTTATAAAGTACAGGTGTCAACCGTTTTTTTTGTAGTGGGGAAATCTTGCATAGATACCCACGGTCCCCGGGAATGGAGCCGTGGGTTATGTCGGATTCTTGCCGACCAAAATCCCGCTGTTTTCCGTCGGGCCGTTTAAGTGAAGGGGCTACGGGAGCTGGTTAAAATTCCTCCGCGACCCCCTCGGCACAGGTGTCAACCCTAGTAGCACATGTGGCACGCAGTATCTATTTGTAGCATGCATACATAGACATAATAGCAGTAGCGATTGTTTTTCTAAATACTTGAATATACACGGTTATACATATTTTAAGCACTTTTAAAAGAGCTTTCAATAGATATAATATCTGAATAAGTATTAGAAAACAATTAACTACTCCTTATAAATACTCATTATAAATCAAGATTTAAGATGATATTCTATAAATACTTGCCGATCCAGCAAACGCCGTTCTGCCTTACTCTTATCATTTACGGGTATGAAAAATAGATGTTGACCGATTCTCAGACACACGATATGCACACAAAATTTCATAAGAATCGGTCCAGCCGTTTCGGAGGAGTTCGCTAACTATCACTGTGACGCGGGAAATGTATATATAAGAAGATACATCAAGCTTAAATACCCTAAGGACGCGCTACACCAAAATATGAGTATAAAAATCTTTCTATTAAAATGGATATAAAAGATTGAGAAATACTTTCATATGAATTGGGTTAAGCTCGCAGTCGGGTGTTATCACATATCACATACTCGCAGAAGGCTTAAGGGGCACATTAAATATTAATTGAGCCTCATTGTAGGCAAGATAGGTCTGTGTTATAATGATAAGCTTTCTGTCTATCTGTATATTTCTATAGATTCTATGTTATTGATTGCTCAATTTATAGGACGAGTTGAATAAGTTATTAAAATGTCGATATTAATTAAGTAAATGTAACGAACAAAATAATTAAATAAAGAAATAATAACGAAATAATGCTTATACAATATTACGTAAACAATACCCATAACAGTGCATAATCTAGTTTATGTAATGATATCCTTTTGTTAGATTTATTTTTAATATAAATAATGGGTTAGAATAGTAAGTCTCTACAACTTTCTATTCTAACCCATTTCACATTTTTGAGGAAGATGTTTTAAACAAAACGTAGGTAGGCTTTGCTTCACTTCATTCGAGTTGACGAATTGTGAGAGCGCATCAAACAGACAAACAAACTTTGGTTTGCATTATAATACAAGAACTCATGGAAATATTATAGTTATATTTAATCAATTTAGTATGTAAACGTAATAGCTATATATATTTATACAACACAGACCTTGGAAAAATATTCAAGAGGACAATTCATATGGTACAAGTTAGGTAAGGCAACTATAATGGACCTCAATGTAATAAAATGAACCATTATAACATTCTTCAAATGTTTCGTTCTATTAAAGCTATAATTACAACGCACTGCCTTATCCCAAAATGTACAAAAATAACTTTTAAATAATTGTTCTTCATAAAGAAATCTTTAACTTTGATAACAAAGAACACCTAAATGACGCGAAACTGGGGGTTATTTTCGTGATAAATACAGAAGCCTCGATGTTTCTCGTCCTTTTATGAGCATTAATTCAAACTGAAATTATTTCTATTGAAATATAACAAGGGATTTCATACAGCGCGAGCGGTGACTCCGCATAATTAGATCAATTTGCATAACCTCTCTCCGTTGATGCTCTGAGATTATAAAATGGCAATGATCTTGTTATCTAGCTGGAACTGAAAAATGTAAATTTTTGTGTATATAATTTTCCAGAAAAAAATGCTTGGAATGAGTATAGCATCCGTATTCCTTTTTAACACGCGTTTATTAGGTTCAATTGTTTGTACCTTTGGGCCAGTACGCTTATCAAGGATCGATAACAATACAGTAATTTAACGAGTTTATCTAATTATGCGGATTAGGATTGCAAGGATTAAACAATATCCTTGTGTATACTCTGCATAAATGTCAATTCAATTGTTTCTATCATTTAAACTTGTCTCTATTTATTTATTTTTTTTTTATTATTGGCTCTGCATTTTTAATTCACAGAATAAAATAGATTAGCTGATTTTTATTAACTTTTCACTATTTGAGATAATTAATCGATGAAACAAATAAAAAAAAACCTGGCTAACATATACTCCACGTAATAATCATGCACATAACCATAAAACCAACAACATTTATTATCATACATCGACATTATAATGTGCCTTCAGTTACAGCCCAATTATGCGATATGAAAACCATAATCAACACCATTCACCCGATATCATTGTACCATGCAATTACAAGCAGACATCGAGTGCCTTCACCAGCATGTGGAATTGAATTCCAATCCCACCCATGTTCCTTTTCTTTATATTCAATTGAATGAATTCCATTTTGAACGTTGATTGCAATTTACGTTTGCGGGGCGAGCGTGCGGTGTGATAAATCACTTTGATATATATATATTTTTATATGTATCTGTTAGGTAACAGAGGTTTTGAGCTGGCTAAAAAAGAGCTATCGTTACTAATATGCAATCATGTTTGTGTTTAATCGACGCACTGAAAACATGACAGAACCTTTCTCTGTGGAGTCCAATTTGACAATTATTCGCAATATTTTATTATTGTTTTTAACGTTATAATTATATATATAGTATTCGTCTCAATATGTTCAGCTCTAATTGGACGTTTTTTCACCATTTTCAACCAATTTTAATGAAACCAATTAAATTATACAAATTTATATATATTTTTTTATACTTATCGGACCCTTTACGTTTTTCCCGCCTTATGCTAATTGTTACCTTATTACATAGACACACAAAATAAACCTTTTCACTATTCAGAACAGAGAAAAATTATACACCTATATACCCGATTAATACAATTTACATTTCTTAAAATAACAAAAGTTTTTACAGAAATATCTCCAGTTCAACGATCGCTTTCCATTATTTTTATATTATTTTTATTCCGTGCAGCAAAGTTTTAATTGTAACCATTAAGCAAACTTTTATTTCAGCTCAAGAATAAGTATTTAAACTTTATTTCTTGTATCTTCGAGCAATTGTAAATGTTGTTTTAAAAGACTCGTTAACAAACATTAAAGAAACTATCTTTGAACCTCTTTCGTGATATCATCAGTTATAACTAGTAAATAAAATCAATGTAAAAGAAAAATGAGGAGCTCAAAACTCGACTTTAAATCTGACTGGGGCCAGAGACAGATACTTGAGACCGTCGATTGTGCTTATTTACACGAGTACCTAGTCTTAAGTTTACAATAAAGCACAAATAAATAGTATTCTTACAGATTCTTTGGATCGTGATGTTATAATAAGTAGTATTTTCTTGTGATTTATTTTACGTGAGTATTATACTAAAAATTAAGCGTTTTTCAAACGCGGGTTGACCACGTCGCTCTTGCTATAAAGTATTCTTAATTAGATAAGTAATTTAATGAATAAATCGTGTTTTATTACGTTAGTCTTTCTTTATTTCTTGCAGATGGTACACACAATGATGCCGATCGCGCGGTCAATAGCGCTTGTAATGGCGACTGCCCTCACCCTTGCTTATATGGGTCTTGCTATCGGACTTGGACCGCAAGGGCAGGAAGCCCAGTTTTATCAGCAGGTGAGTTGGTGGATAACATTTTTATTTATTTATGTATCAACTATATACTCATTACAAGTTACTGTTTTTTGGGATAAAACAAATTGTATCTCTCCCCTTTAGTATAGTTTTAAAGTATTATGTTATCTGTGGTATATGTAATATTAAACCTAAAAGTAATTTTGTTTATAAAAATAAAATAAAAATTAATGTTTTATGTTTTCTTTTATAAGTTATTCTACTGTAAATTACCGTAATTATTGGAAAATAGCTGGATAATGGAGATATTTCAGCAACGTTATAGAATATTAATTGCAATTTTAAATTAAGTTTCGAAACTATATCGTAATATGCTCTAGACAGTAGCATAAATTACTCAATAATAAATCATCAAACCGAAAATTTATTGAGAATTCCCATTTCTACAAATTGGAAATATAACGATAACAAATCTTGTTTCACAAGGGCCTTGCAATAAAATAAGCAAGGTTTGAGGAGGCAACATTGCTACGATTTGTTCACAGGCGCATTGAATTAAAATCATTCTCCTGTTTCGTTTCCTCTTCAATTTCCTTTCAAATTAAACCAAAAAGGAAAGTTTTAATTTGATTAAATAACGTGAGTTTAATTTTTCTTTTATTTTATTCTTATTATTACAAGGTTTATTTTATGTAGTTTTAGATGTGTTAGTTTCATTTATCCCTCTCGAAACTAGAAATCGTCTACGCCCGTGCATGAACGCGTTATTTTAAATTAATTGTGATATAAAATATACTAAGTGTAGAGTATCACCAAATAAAAGCCTTACTTTATTACAACATTAATTTTTATCAGTGTGTGACTTAGGTTACTGTTTAAACGCTACTGACTTAAACATAAAGTAAAAGCGGCGGGGAAACAATGAGGACACGTACATAGACAAATGGCTTCGATCAGCGTATTTAGTTTTATTATTTGCATATGTGTGTCCCTACACTAAATATATCAGTTTAACTTTCCTATAAAATACATCAATCATCATAATAAATTATGATTTATTTTGCTAGCTACATAATAATGTTCTGGATGGAGAATATTTTAAATTTTATTCAGTAGGTCAACTTAACGATGATGTATCGCATCCGCCCATATTTCAATTTGATTAATGTATTTAATTTGAAATATATGCTTCATTTTCCAGTTTGTATTGTATTTCATAAGATATATCATTAATTGTATAGTTATAATTCAAAATTGTACGGTTATTCTAATAATGTATATAAAAAAGCAAGTTTTTTAATATAAACACCCTAAAACCACAGAACAGTAATAAGTACAAGTTCTAAAACTGCTAAGCGGATTTCTATGCATCATGGCGGTGCTTTGTCACAGAATTACAGATATAAATATCTTTGTCTGTGCTTATGTGTGCGAGCGAAACCGCAAGACACATCTAGTGTTAGAATTGCTAATCTTTCTTGCCACAGATAATATAAGATGTATCACAATTAATTTAACAATGACGAAAAGTGTATTCCAATTTTGAAAATTCCATCACAGCAGAAAGCTACATTATTCCTCAGTGAAATAGGCATACATTTCTCAGTTTTTATCTTGGAAGAACCACTTATTTCGTTAAATTTATTTTTGTTTTTACTGTGTCGATATTTTATTCTATACTGGCTTCTATTACAAGAAACATACGGTATATTCTACGCCGTAGCGAGTAGCTACTAAGCTATATTCGTTTACAGTTAATATGCGAACTCGCGCTGCTAATGTCAGCAAGCGGAATCGGGCTGTACTACCGAGCGCTGACAGAAAGGGCCCATCGGAACACCTTCGCCGGCACGCGCACCTGCCTTGAGCAAAGGGTCAAGTTGGAGTGTGAAAGGGAACAGCAGGAGTCGCTTTTACTGTCTGTGATTCCGGCTTATATTGCAGCTGAGGTAAGTTTCTGAGAATCATATTATGTTCTATAAACGAACAGTGACGTATACTACGTAAACTAGCTACTTATTCTTTGAGAAATTTTGAAAGCATTACAATGCTATGAAACTAAAAATCAAATACTTACTTATTCTTACCACCACATACCGTCAGTGTTCAGTATTTGTGTGAGAGACAGGACACAAATTTTAGTGAGTCAGCCTGATAAGAGTATATTTAATTATTAGATTTCTTATATTTGGAACCGGATGGAAACTAAGAATCGGAATGTCAATGACCTTCACGTGTCAAATATCATTTGAATTACACGATTTTCCTAGATCATCTTTTCGCATATGACTAAGGGTTTATTTTATTCCCCTAACCCTGAATATTACATTAAATTAAAATACAAACGTTATTGCAACAAAACGCATTATCAACTCGCTCGAATTAACAGCTATGACGTCACAATATGGCGCTAAGTCGATCCTATTCGGAGTTCGGTCACATAGTTCATAAACGTGGATAATCCTTCAGCCGCTAGCTTCTAGGATCGTATGTACCAACAATAGCTCAATTTTACAATGTTACATACAGTTACAATGTGCAATTCTCTAAAGAAAGTTTTATGATCAGACTAACATTATCCAGATCGAAGGACAGTTGAATGATGATTGAATTCTAATAATAGAGAGTTGATAAAATTCCTTTTACTTACTAAATTGATATTTGTTCAAAACGTTACTTTTTTTCGTAATAGACAGACTTTCTTTTTTCAGCACAGATAACTAATAACAGATTTAACATATTATGTAGATGGCGTTCCACAACAGACAAAATAGATCTACATTTTAAGACTACTTCTGTATATTTTGGATTTTACGATGTGATGGTGTCTACCATAATATATAAGACAGAAAACTTTAAAGCAACTATAAAAATAAAGAAAATACGTAATAAAATTTATTATCTTCATTTCATAACTATGAATTTTTATGTAGTTTTATCAAAGAAATTGAAAAGAGGAATAGCTTGTAAAACTAAAAAGACGGACGGACGGAGACCGTGTAAACGATTGCATAAGAAGCAAAAAATATCTTGGAAAAATTCCTTTGATGAAACTCTAATCTTCTAAGACATGCTTAGAATTTTCTTAATTATTCCCTTTGTACGCAAGCAGGTACTGAAGCTCAGATGCTTTAATTTCCTTATAATTATGTTATAAAAGTCTTAAAAGAAGAGTTTCATTCCAGCGTCGTCAAAGAAACAGTAATTATTTTCTTTGTCATTTTCTGAGGTGTTTCGCTTCTTAATTTTATGTTTGAATGAAAATCTAGCGGCTCTATTGTTATATGCAATACGTTTCTGAAATTGGTTGTTTATTAAATTAATTTGTAAGGTATGAGGACATGCTACCTATATATTTATATTAAAATATTACTCAATAATATTCGTTGCTAGTTATCAATTATTGAAGTGAAACTTCTTTAGAATCGTTGTGATTTCAAAGCTGATGCAACGGAAAAACGACAGGTAAGAGACGCAAATACAAAAACGTGTAGAATGAAGCCGGCAAAGAGTGAGACAGAAATATACATACTATTTTATATTTTATATATATTCATCTCGTTCTTTTGTCGATTTACTGAAGTTTCACTTCTATCGTGTGTGAATCTCACACACACCTTTTTTTTTTAGTTCATCGCGATATATACTGTGGACCTAGCGAAATATATTCAATTAAATTATTTTAAAAATAAGAAGTTTCCTTGTGCCATAAAAAAACAGTAAATACAATAAAAAAACTGCACTAAGTAACACTCTGGTAATTCATTTATTTAAATCTATGCTTTTCATCTGCAATCTATTTAATTTTTACAATATTTCCCATACTGTGAGGACTCTCTTTTCATTTGAATATTCGATATTTAAATCGTCACATGTTAGTAGGTTTTAGTGTTATCATAATCAACCATCGCTTCACGTCACATGTTTTCCATAAAACATTCTCTCTCTGCCACGTAACAAAAATACTGTTAGCTGAAATCCTTTATCAGTCCGTCCCACTGTCCCAATTACTGGACAAACACTGTCAGATGATAAATTGTCAGTCACGAATGCCAGCGCTTAGTATGTCAGTATACCTTTGTTAAATTAATGTAAAATGTATGTAATCCACTGTACAAAAACGTTGCGTAAGGTTTTATAGAAATAATTAGTTTTAACAAAATTCTTAACCTAAAAATTGACAGAGCTGGACCCTTTGTCTTTGAAATGCTTCAAAAGAAATTAATTTATATGTGTTGTATTTTAAAAAACTGGTTTACCTTACTAAAAACTCCCAAAATATTAATCAATTGTTAAATGTCAACTCACATGACCTAGAACATAGTACATAAGATCAACAAAAGGCCTAAATCCTCGAACTATGATAATATTGTCTAAGTGCTGAGTTCAAACATTTCACTTTGATGCTTAGCAAATTTTAGCGTTTGAGAATAGTTGGTTAGTGGAATTATGTGACATGCTGGGCTCGTATATTGTATCTACGTATAGAAAGTGAGGATGTATTGTAGATTATCTTATGCTGCGCCCCGCGGTTTCACTCGCATAAGTCCGTATCCTGTAAGAATATCGGGATAAAACGTTGCCTATATGTTATTCCAGTTGTCCAGCTGTCTACGTACCAAATTTCATTGCAATCAGTTCAGTGGTTTTTGCGTGAAAGAGCAACAAACACACACATATCCTTACAAACTTTCGCATTTATAATATCAAGTAGGATAGGATTATGTGTATTGATATTGGAAACATGGGAAGATAACAATTAGATATTCTCCACAAACGGGTTAATATTTAGACAGTTTTATTGTGGTACGTATAAATTTTTGAATGACAAAGAAATTATGTACACTATTTTATAACACAATTTTGCGATGAGGTTTGAAACAGCACTCACAGTCGCTTATACACCATTTGTTATTCGCAAGGAAGACAAAAGAGGTCTACATAAACTGGTTTCTCATCCAGTCAGAACGTACTAATACAGAGTGTTCAATATAATGTGTTTATCTATTTTAATGTTTTTTTATTCATTCGTAACTGACTCAGCAAAATATGCTATGACAATGAGGTTTTTCAGTAATCCTTTTAAATAAAATAATTGACCGTTTGTGATACTGTGAATCGTGCTTTGTGGCTTTCAGTAGATTAGAATATTATAATTTTCAACGTAGTTTTAAGATCTTTTTTAAAGATTAATACTAATTTGAAATTTAATGCATCAATGAAAGTGTTATTTAAAAACATATACCGTTTGAATGATTTATTTCTAACAGAGCACTGTTGCAAGAAAATTAATTAAAAGCAAAATGAAACATGAACGAAGATTCTGACAACAGCTGGTAAAATAAAACAACCTTTTAGCCCTTATCCCTTGCAATAACTTTACTTATTGCGGTTCACGAATGACTCTCAAAGTTTAACTTTATGAGACACGTAATCGAATAATCCAGAAAAATGGGAGTAATATGAATTTAATAAAACTAGCTTAGAATATGAAATCAAAGTTTCGTCCAGTCTTATTTCTCACGTATTGAGATCGGATCGAGAATACAAACGAAGAAAAATTGATAAATCTTGTGGTGTCCAGATAAAGTTTTCATTAGACATTTTTGATGGGAAAATTCAATATGGATATTTTGTTTATTTGATGTGCGTAGCAATGTTCTTGTCCTTTTTAAAAACAAAAACGGCTGAGTTTTAACTAGTATGTTTCAGTGTTATTCAGTGTTATGTGACTATCTGTTAGCAGCGGATTCAAGGGCCTCAGTAAAATAGACCGATAGTGGATTGTTAGAAATAATCTTTAAGTGTCTGATTTTATGTTATAGATAAATCAAATTTACCAATCCGATTAACCAATACTTATGGTTTCCTATCATTATAAGAAAATGAAAAAAATGTGTCCTTGTATTAAAATAATCTTAAATGAAAATGCTGTAAGTAACGAAGAAATTTATCTAAATATTCCTTCCCTCTTATTCCGGATTATTGTATGACATCTGTAAGCCAGCTCAAACCTTCATATTTATTTTTGGCGGCAAAAATATTGTATTAGTTTATAGCTTGTAAAATAAATATTTTCTACCCATAAGGTTCTTTCCTGGGAAAGGAGGTGCGGTACCTTATTACCGGTAATTTCGCGCGTAATCGACAAATTAAATTTGTTATCTGTGGTACTTGTTAAAGTATAGCTCGCTCTTAACTTTTTTTGTACAATATGGCGGTCGGTTGTCGAACAATATAGGATGTGATTTAATAAGTAACCGTGTAGTGTAATTCTCTGCCCAACAAAAAACTAAAAAAAACTTCCTTTGTTGTTGGAAACGTCATAATTATACCGATGTCAAGGAATAGTTATGTGGGAAAGCAGCAAGTGTTGTTAATAATTAGTTTATTAATTTATAACAGGTATGTAAAATACCCAATATAGCTGATAGTGTTATAACACTTTTTATTTTATACCATACCAGTAAACCAATGAAGATACTAATATAAAATTCCTCGATCTGTTTCGTATATTATGAAATGTCATTCAATTGAAATGATAACCACAGATAATATACTATACTAGCTATAACTAAGAATTCCATACATTTCGCAGATCGCAATAATAAATATGAAATTGTGTCACAATTCTATTAAAAGGTGGAAGGGAAGTATTTTCATAAATAAAATACAGATGACAAGTCTAAATTACATTTTATTTTACGTTTAATCGTTGCAAAATACTTAAATAAATCTTAAACTACATCAGTCACATATCGTTGTAACAATTGAATGCTATTTTACGAATAACAACCGCCTTAAACAGTTTTTCCCTAACATGGAATGATTACTTCAGTAGCTTATAATATGGCCATATATAAATGTACAAAATTATATTATTGTCGTAGGCACAAATAGAATGTTAAGTAGATTGAGTTGTTTAACTATGGATCTCTAAGTATAATTGGTGTTTCGGTACTTTGGCATCTTAAAGAAATATAGTAAAATAAAAATAAAGATGTTGTATTATCTTTGTTTAACATTACTGATTTAAAAGAAACTGGGCTTCAATAAGGATTTATGCACTTTAAAACGCATTGAGATACAAATTACATAGCAGTACATTTCATGGGGATTAAAATAAATTTAACCTATAAATAAAAATAAACAAAACAAACCCATTTGAAACGTTAGTTTAACCGTCTATTACTGATGTTATTTCAAAGTTGCACAGTACGTGATCAAAATTCATTGTGTTTTTCCAATATGTTTTTTCAGTATCCTCTCTTTTGTGACAATAAAATAAATGACTAGTTTAACTCACTGTTAGTGCCAATCAATAACGCGAGATGATAAATAACTTATACAGATAAATACGTGGCCATAATATAAATGTGTACAGCTAGCAATAATTAGTAAAACATTCATATTTGAGACAAAAACCAGCAGCACGAAATGCATGACAGTGATCAATATGTGCTAACAAAAATTTATATAACGCGAAGTAATGCACACTTACTATTGCATTTATGTCAAACAAATAATATTGTAAATTGATAGAATACATTTCAAATATTCACGATTATATAATACAATTTAATAGGAACACAGTGCAGAGCCAATAGATTGAAAACGTCTATTCATAAAACAAATTTATACACAAAAATATACATAGTCCTGGAAACTACGTCCAATTGAGCAGAACGCACTGTCATTATAAGAACATCTAATATCACATTCGCAGTTTGATCAGTCACAATTTTTTCAACGCACGGTCACGTTTCAGAAATTTCCTTAACATTGGGATCGCTATCTGTTTTGCCTATGTTTACATGGATTGTTATAGCTTCATCGTTTTCAGATTTCATAACAACATCACTCCATTGCACTTCAGCTTTCTTGCTATACGCTTCATTCTCAATGAGTATCGCCGACTTTGTACACAGAGCTTTACTTTGAAATTCGATTAAAGCGCAGTAGTCGCTTTTCTTTGTTTCCGATTTGACATCAGCTATGTGACCAAGTTTCCTCCTCATAACTTCGACTTTAACGTGATAGTTGTAGATGCAGACTTTAATGATGAAAGCGCTTTTTTGGTAGAGAAGGATGATTTTATATTTGGTTCTACAGCAGGCAGTTTTCTTTAGTTTCGTTTGGAAGTTTTCTATGAGGATTTTGATCTTTTGTGAGTAGACAGCTATGATGTTGTGGGTGGACTGGAGGTGGGCGGATAGTTCCTCAAAGGGGACGGAGCAGCAGGTCGCCGTGATGGGACACACCATTGTGTCGAACTTGCATTCCTCTTCGTGTTTTACTCTTATGTTTGCTGTGAGTAACTCGGTGCATCCTCGCCTGTGAACAAAGAAAAAATCACTTTATAAAATTATATTCTCTATCATTTTTTAGGTGTTGCAATAATTCGACATACATTTTTCCATTAGCTGAAGAAATTATGAAACGAGGTTGATATACTTTGTTTTATTTATAAATATTTGAAAATATTTAAAGAATTGGACAAATTCGATCATGATGCAGGATTCAAACCTGCGTCTATCGGCGTAGGTTAAAAATAACTGGGTCTGAAACTGTTCAAGTATTTATAAGAACTTTAATGCTATAAAACTGAAAATTTTAATGCTTTTGACGTATTTCCACGCCACCTTCGTACAGTAGTGCAAATAATACAAAAATGTTTTTAATTTGATCTAACGAAAAGAAAAGAATAAAGTTACTAAGTGTCACTATTACAAAAAATTATATAAAAGTTTTAGAAATTATCCCTGTATATTTCAAAGTCACCAATTACACTTAATTATGACAAGTCAAGTCTTTCAATAATTTAAAACATGATATTCTATTAATATTAACTTCAATATTAACTCAAACTAAAACAATGTTTAATATTTCAAGATGGTAATAATTAATGTACCTTGTGGTTATATAAGACGTCATAACATTTACTCACTGATATGTTTAATGAGTATATAGTGTGTTGCTAGTAAATATGCTGCATATAGCATAGATTTCATACCTATGATTGTTTATTCGTTTATCCAGTTTTGATATGCTTTGTTAAAATCCCGTTTTCATGAATAAAATGTTCCACATCAATAGACTGGATAAATGGTTTTAATTATTATGTTTTAATTGCAGTTGTATGTTTGTTTTGGATTATTTAGGATATGGAGCATCAAAATACCTACGTAAATTAACGAATTTCTTTTCAACTGTCAAAATTCCATGTTCCATCAACAAATTCTAAATTTGAATTCAGAATCGATATGTCTGTAGTATTTTTAAAGTCTTACAAAAAATTTCATTTTAATTTGTAAATGATGTTACCATGTTTGAAGAGCTATTGATACTGCTGGAGATACCTAGGTGAAACGAGATTCAAAGGAAAAAAAAAACGCGAATAAACCGCACGAAATTGAAAAGCTCGGTTTTCGACCTGGACGTTGAGTTATTAAAAAAAAAAACGATGTCAAAAATGAATTTTAAACTTTATTCCAAAGGTTTTAAAAAATTGAATTCGTTTCAAGTGAGCGAGTATTTACTTTTGAATATCTAATTGTTGATATAGTTCTTTCGTTACTTAGTCAATTAAATAGAAGCAAATTCTTTTATAAGAGATCTTTAATGAATGCGGTTTTAGCATAACTACAAGGTATTTACCGCGATTGTTTTGTTATTAATTATTCGCTACATTCTTGCAATATAAAAAACATACTCGTGTAGAGCAAAAACCGCTTTTTTGTACATATTTTTAAAGATCATCATAAATTAATTTATTAGGAACGTGATGGTGGCGTCTGCCATGTGGGCCCCTTTAAATTTGGTGAAGTTCTAACAATTTTAAGGCGGTTCTGTTTTTTGTAAAAAAAAAAATTGTATAAACAATTTCTAAATTGATCAAATTATGTTTCTTTTATTAGGCGAATATCGGATTTTTTCGAGGTTATACACTATCATTCAAATTAGATATAGAATCTAGATGTAACATTTAATGTCTAGATAAGTAATTTATTAGTAATACTAATAAATTCCCTCAGAGTTACCATCAGGAATAACGCGAGCATCGGATCAGGCTAAAGTCAATAATACATGTATTTTCATGTGTCATGTACATACATATAAATATACCTTTATGCATAATTGATTATACTGATTATGCATGAAAGTATATTACACTAGCATCTTAATGATAATGCACTCGGACGACTAAAATTTGTCGATACATAACCAATATTGCAGAGAAGTCTCATTGTCATAATCGAAACAAAACAATGTAAAATAACGCACGTAACAATCGCATTATGTGATATGCTGATTTGCGGAATTGAGGCGTTAACGTGTTAATTTTGAATGGATGTACCTACTGCGGCCTGGCTCTCGCTTTGATGTCAGCCTGAAGGGATGATTACCAATATCTACATGGAACTAATATGATTTCGAATTCGCGTGAAATAAATGTGGCGTTAATACGTTAGATTTTTTTCTATCCTTTCACTAGTGAGTGAGACCAGATCTTATGGATATATTGCTTTTAGCAATTTTCATGACAGTTAAATAATAAAATGCCATTTTAAAGGGTAAACCATTTTTAAATTTAGATCAATTTCTGATGGTTCAAGTTTTAGACGTATATTAAATATTTTTTATTAACAACCTTGTTCTTCCATAAGAGATCTATTTTTATCGTTGAATATGTTTCGAGTAGAATAGAGTTTTCAGAGTTTTTAAGTACGTAAAATATCGCCTTCTATAAACACATAGCCACATTATCGAAGCGATGAATGTGTGTGTGTGTTCTTATGATTTAAAGTTTGCCCTGCAAATAATTATTTGCAATATCATAAACTGATTGAGCTGATAACAGTATCGCTATATAAGTATTACCCCAATTAACTAAATTCTTTACGATCTGTTTGCGTCTGCGTTTGGTATTAAAGTTTATGAGCCGATGGATTAACAGCATAATATAAAACCTTTTTGCATCGTTACAGAGTATATTTTGTGACTGTGGTTAATTGCCGCTGTCAAAGGTTATTGCCATAAATATATTAAACCCCAACTCAATACTGTTTAATTCATGAAACGTTCAGAAGGCTGTAATTAGAAATTCTGTTTTTGGAAATTTATTAATTTTATTAGTACATATATGATCGTAGAATTTACATGAATAGATCGCAATTCCTATTAGATCGCTGTGAGATAAACAGGGTCAAACAAATTTAAACCTATCCAGCGGTATGTAGAATTCAAGCAAACAGCTTATGCCCAATATATTAACGGCCTCGTACTACTCCGAATTCTTAGCGAAAGGTTATTGAAAATTGATTAAATCAGCTTTTGCGGCCCACATCAACCCTCAATCAGCTTTTGTTGGAAGATAATCGAGTGGAAACGGTAATGGAAGGAAAATATTAGATTCGCGGTTAATGGTCAAACTTATCAGGTAGGGAAAATTTCACATTTTGCGTTACTTTCTGGAATGTTATTAATTCATTTATAACCAACGAACGTTAAGTGTTTAGAAGGTTGTTTTAAAATTCCTCAAAGGGACGCAATATTTTCGTTATTATAGCGTAATGTTTCGAATGAATAGGAATAATATGTAAAAATATAATAGTGCCTAATTTCTTTATGACATTTCATTGAAAAATGTTTTAAAAATGTACTTGTTAAGATGTAGTTTTATCTATTTGTATTTTCTATTTAAGGTTTATCACCTACAGCAGTATATGCAGTTTTAATAAGTAACACAGTTTGATTAAATTAAAATAGGAATTTTTAGATAATCAGTCCTACCAATTTCTTATTTCACTCATATTTGTTTCCACTCCCATTATCCATAAAGTTTAAGCACAGAGTTTTCAAGATACAAAGTATTACTAAAGGTTCATTACCTATAATTCCTGCAAGGCAGCATCAGGTCATTAATAAGGCGTTGCAGCGCAAGGCAGGGGGTCGCTGGAGTCCGCAGGGCGCCTCGGCACCAGGCGCACCTCGTCATCCGTCGCGAGCAGCGTGCACACCACACCCCACCACACCATGGGCAGACACATGGCCCGCAACACTGGAAAGAATATAGAATTAGATGACTTATTTGATGAGAGGACTTCCGCAGTCCAAACACTAGAACAAGAAAGTCTTAAGACTGAGAAAGTGGATAGTATTTGCTTTACCTATGGAAATTTTAACAAGCGAACCACCTCGTTTGCCAGCTTGATCATAAAAATTTGACAACGGAGAGTCTGTGATAATGGTAATTTAGGAAACAAAGATGACATTCCGATTTAGTCGTGATATTTATTAAAATGTGATATGGAAATCGTGGCAATCAATTTTCCAGGTTTTGAAATGAGAATTATTATATAGAATTCTTTTACTTGATAAATTTTTGATTATCACGTTGAATAATAACATTGGTTCATATATTTGCCTAGTTGAGAGTTTGGTTGCAATAAATACTGATCTATGACAATTGGAATACTTGTTATAATGTTGCGAAATAACTGTCAAAATCGTGGATGAAACTTTAAACAAATTACTTGCAATAAATGATATCCATCGAAAACAAATAGATAGACAAACTATGGTATTTGAACTAGAAAAACGATTGAAGTTCATACATATTACAGAATTTGACCTTTATTTTTACATAAACTGCTCTCAAATAAGGCATTTCAATAGATTGCTCGATGAAAACATTTGATCAATTAATTACAGTAATTAAGAGTATAGTTATTGCCTTAAATGTAGTAAATCTATTCGAAAATAAAACTAGTACTAAACTTTAATGGTCACTAAAAACGGTTGTTATTTAGAGAGCTCACTTTAACGTATCAAGGTGGAACAATTCAGTTCACATAAGAGATTCTAAAATGGCGAACAATCCAGATATCAATGAAATAAAATCTGAAGACAATATTTAATACATAAAGTAAGTATATTAATCGTCATAGACTTACATACTCTTCTCGAGTAGTTATAGAAAAACATAAATTAAATTTAAATTAAACAGTCATTTCTATTCAGATGGATATATACAATATAGGAGGTATTGAAGAAAATCATCAGAATGATGATAAGATAGTGAACGGGGCGAGAGAACGTAGAAGAAGTTATAGTGTATTAAAAAATATAAATTTAAATTTAGATCGTAAATGCGTAAACAGAACTCTATGTATCATTAAACACTGTATTCCATATTTTAATGTACCGTCTATTAATAAATTGAGCACACACAACTCCAATGGCTGGTAATTCAGATAATATAATGACACCTTTTAATTAAATCGATACTAGTCTGTCTTGTAACAGAACAACAAATATTTAGCCAAGGTGATAAATGAGCGTATCTATTTACGTAGGTATATTTAATCTAGTAGCAAGATTATTTACATTTAGGCTTTGATTTCAATAATTATTGGAGCTTGTCATGTATTTGTTGACATTTACTAACAACGTTCTTAAACTGTGGCATAACATGAATTAGTTATCACGAATGTATTGATAATGTAAATTCAAGTTTATTTGCAAACGTACGCTGGCAAATGGGCAGGTATTAAAATTTGGGCATGAAATATTTAAATACGAGAACTACTTCTGATTCTAAATACTCAATTTATGAACTCAATATGAAGTCAAAGTAACAAAACAAAGTAAGTAATTTGGAGTGTATACAGACAATCTTTGATTTATATTTGACATTTGTAAAACCAACGAAACCCTTTTTTAAACAATCGCTAAACAATTTTGGGGAATAATTATATTTTCAGTCAATCATTTAATCAATTTTTTTAGAAAAGCATATCATTTAACAGTGAAAGGTTTGTTGTTGTAGTGGCATGCAGATAAGAGATTGATTAAGATATACAATAATTGATGGTCGATGCTAATCCTAGAGATACATTATTAACTTCGGGCGTAACTACAACTAGACTAAAAACGTAACATGTAATTGCAATATTTCAAGGAAATTAATAACTTAATTTACCTGTAATGGCTCCAAGCATATACTGCATTCAGAGTATCTTGAGAGGACCTCATCACAATTGGGGCAGGAACACTGGGCTGCGTGGCCATCCCCCGATTGGTTCACTTCTAACGTTGGTTCGACTATAGGCAGTGATTTTTCTGCAAATAAAATATTCAATCTATACTTATACAATAATACAAAGCTGAAGAGCTTGTCTGTTTGAATGCGCTAATATCAGAGACTTGGCTGGAAATGAAAAATCACATTTTGTTCAATATTCCATTTATTGTGAAAGGATTTATAACGGATAATAGTGGTTTTTGAGTGACGTCCGTGTTAAATATTTACGCAAAATTCATAATCTTTATCGCGACTGTAAAATTTCTTAATTTAAATGATGAAATATCATGCTCTACTTTAAGCGAGAGCGTGCAAGAAATAAAATGATTTTTCAGTTTATCTGCCCTTTATTCACATCACCATTGCTCGAAACGATGAGGGTAAACATTATGAGGAAATCAGCATGTAAAGAATTAAAAGTTCGATGACATGTGACATTCGCCAACACGCGCTTGTACTTTACTTTGTTGCACTTTGCTTGTGTTGCTGTAGAAATGCAATAATACAAGTGTAATATTCAAAAAGCAGGTCAGTCATAACACTTGATCGTAAAATTTCACATGTAATAATGAACTTTACAAAATAGCTAAAAACTACGGGAGCGATGTTCGCCGTTATTTCAATATTGGATATGTATTCTAACAGTTTCATCAACAAATGACCTTATCGACGTGAATGTTCGAAATTGTGTTTTTAATTAATGCTCCGGTGAACAGGTATTACTGATATGTAAATATTTATATTTGAGATTAAATAGTTGTGTGTACACAGCGGTTGAAATGTGTTTATGAATCCATGATATAGACTTTGTTGATTTGCTGATCGTACATACGTCTTTTAGGTGTAGGGATGTATAATATAATACAACTAGCAGTTGCACGCAGCTTCGCCCGCGTGGTAAATGTTCATGGTACAAACTTTCGCTCAAATTCATTCCTTAGCGGACGCTGAGATCTTTGTGGCTACCTGCATTTCAGCCCGATCGGTCTAGTAGTTTGGACTATGTATTGATAGATCAGTTACTCTGTCACATTTGCGTTTTATATACTAAGAAGGTACTAGAAATTTATCGTGCATTGAATCAATATTTAACTGAACCATCGAATTGCCTTTTACAGTAACAAATTATAATTAAACATACAATATATTTGTGGAATTTAACTATGTATTCTATATTTTATATATTCTTATCTATGATTAATTATTATTGCCTGAACAGATTCGAAAAAGAAATGTATGTTCATAGGATTTTCTTAAAAATCACAGGACAGTTCTATGGCATCATTGTTTTCAAGTGATTATTTTGTAAAATTGATATTATTTTCTTGTGTTTGATTTTACGCGAGTATAATATCCATAGTCTCCCCGTGACCACGCTCGCTGTAAAGTGTTCGAAGCGTCGGGTTACTAATATAATGAATAAATCGCGTTTAAAATTCGTTAATAAGTTTTTAATTTCTAATTAATATTATTTATAAGAGCACCTACTGAGTTTATCACCTCCTCTCTGTAGAAACTATTTTGCGTACCGTTGGTAAATTTCAAATTACCTATTATTTGATGATTAAGAAATATCTGTTGATTGCTTTGAGTTTCTATATCAATACAATTCCATCATTGTTGAAATATTTTCGTTCCTATTAAGAATGATATAGACTCAGTAAAACAGGGCTGCCTGTTTCAATTTACACGTTTTTACTAACTAGAATTAGAAGAAGCGAAAACAATGAAACGGGGGCATCCATAAGAGAGGGTAATTAATAAAAACGAAATAAGAGCAACTATGTTTAAAGCATAAGCCATGTGTTCATAACCAGTTAAACCTTTCACTTTTAAACTGGAATTATTATGTAATGATTACGATAATCTACTGAATGTTGGGTGCCATTTAATTGTATTTGGCTTCGTTTTATAACCTTGAACTGTTTGTTATTTAATCATGTCTATATTATGTATTTTAATATGCATTTGCTAGACGGAAGATTTTGGGGAATGATGAGATGCCTATAAATGTACCACAACATTTAATATTGGATTTGTTCTCTGCTTAACTGTTTGTTTTTGAGTATGCTCACGTCTTAATAGATTGTAATATATTTTATAAATATCGTAATCTTTTACTCTCAATATGTATTAGTTCTTGGAGTTCTAGTTACTGCGCAAAATTAAGCATTTTATTTATTTTATATTCTTAGGTATTTTACCTTGATAGATGGGATATTAAACCCTTCGTATTATAATTAGTACAAAAAACGATCAAACTAAAATTCAATACAGCCCCTTTTTTATTTATAACACGTTTATTAAGAACATCGCTATATATACTTGATGTGTTAAAATACGCAATAATTTAAGGTTGTTTAATGATGCAAAGCGGATTCTCCATAAGACTATAAGGAAGTCACATAAATGTGAGATACAGTAAGATAAAGCATTTACATAAAAACAGACATTGCGCTATCAATATGCGATTATGCGAATTTACTCAAAACTCCAATTTAATTAGATTTTATTTTGTAGGTTGCTATACCTACATATATAACAGATTAATTTTTGTTTTTTTATTTTTATTATTACAATAAATGATCTATCATCGGGGTATCTATCGACCTTCTACCGTATCCTGCTTGATATATGAGGAAACCTTTTTTTTATTTTCTTCAGCTTTAATCTATTAACGTTTCCATATCTTTACCTCGTTTAACATATTAATTATGTTTTTACTGGTTCCAATTTATGTGTTTGTATAAAACAATGAATAAAACAATTTCCAGTTGTACTTGACCGCAAAACTGATCAAAATGTCACCAAACGCGTTTTATGGAGGGTAATTGTATTTTTTGTTTTTTTGTAACAAAAATGTCGTCACTCGATTAACGACGTTAAATTATTAAAAAAAGGAATCGTTTTTGTACACTTAATAAATAAATTTAAAGGCGATTTATTCATCATTAGACGCTCGTCCGGGGTCCGCCCGGATATAAGGATTCCTGTTTTAGCCCAAGACAGCATTTAATCGAATGAAAAGTATCCTATCATCCAAGTCAGGTATATAGTAATACCCTGTCTGTATACCGAATTTCATCAAAATCCGTTCAGAAGTTTCATTGAGATTGACGGTCAAACATCCAAACACACAAACTCTCTTATTTATAATTTTAGTGTGATTAGTGCGATATTGTCCGACGTTTCAAACGAAGTGTTGGTATTTTGTAATCTAACATTTCACTTTAAAAAAGTCTTTAATTTGTGAAAGATTTCCTTTGTTTTACAAAAAATTTAATAAACAATCATAGTCTGATATAATATAGCCATTATTATGATAAATATCTTATTACATTGGGACAAACCCATAAGAAAATAAATATGTATAACGATAAAAACATAACTTAATTTTTTCATGTTTTGTTTATAGGCATAATAAAAAAATAGGGAAATGAATAGTTTTGCTCATAAAAAATGTGTTTTTCGCATGTATAACTTAGATAAAAAAACTTGCCATCGTATCTTTAAAAGATCCGACATCAGATGTAATTAATATCGTTTCAAAATACAAGACATCATGTCATAGTACCATGTCAATCATTATGTTAGACATTTTTCCAAGTCATGTTTGGACTAGTTTGCTGGACATTTTTATTATTTTTTACGTACAGTATTTGTTTATACGCAATAAAATACAATAGAAAAATATGTTTTTCCTCTTACTTTTTAATCTTAATTCCCGTTTCCATATTATCTGCGCCAATACGTTAACCATAGATAATATATTCAAAGTGAAAAAGAAAATGAGATCTTGGCACTGAAGAAAAAAAAAAACAAATAACCTTGAAACGATGTGTTCCAAATACAAATTGTGATGTTAAACAGTTAGGTTTGAAAATAGAATCTATGGACAGCATATTGTGTAGTCTTCTGTATTTATTTTCAACAAAATTAAAACAAAATTGGTATGTATATAGGATTGGAACATCTTTATCTTTTACTGGTGTTTTAAGGATACATCCATTCAGAATGTCAAAAATATAAAAATTGTAAGTTTGATAACGTAATTAATAGTTACATTTAAAAACAAATGTATTTTATGCAATACAATAATACTTGGACATGAGGGATGTGAAATTTCACAAGTCACTTTTACAAAATACCTTTATCCTAAACAAACCAACTGATACAATATGAGTAGTTCGTTGGTATTTTAGTACGAAATTCTAAATTATATTTTAAAACTTAAAGGCTGTATAAGTGGTGTAGGTATATTGCAGGTATATTTAATTTATAAATAGTAATTACAAATATAGTTTTGGACGTTTCGCCCTTTCCCTAATTTACGTTCCTACAAACAAATGCTTGTGAAATAAATTTAAATAAATTAATCTTAATATGTTCCTCCATTACTTAAATTCATTCAGTAATTAGATATTAAAGCTGGCGTGCATGTCAATAGCACGCAATAGACTATGCAGTTGTAGAAAACTGCATATATTTTAAACTCAGTGACATCACCGGGCCTTGACATTGAATCCCCGCAAACGAGTAGATTCGTAAACAAACAATTATATATTTAACTAGCTGTTCGCCACGGCTTCGCCCATGATAGATACAGAAAGACTTCGTCACTAAGTGAAGACGCAGCTTTCCATAGGTGAAAGAATTTTTGAAATCGTTCTAGTAGTTTTGCCTAAAAAAGAAAAATACAAGTTTCCTTTTTATAATATTAGTGTAGAAAACTATAATTCGCCCACAACTCCGACAGTTGGTCAAAATAAATTTTCATCTTACAAATTTTCATCCCCTATTTTAAACACTTGGGGGTAGGCTGTGTATCGATACATCAGTCAGTCAGTCAGTCACCTTTGCGTTTTATTAATTAAGATTGTTTTTTTGTTTTGAATTAGGCATGCAGACACGCAGTAAATAATATTATGCGTAGATGCATTTATAATATTATATTATAACAAATCTGATATTAAGTCATAATACTCAGTTATTATTGTTATTTTTTAACGTAGTATTAGTTTTTATAGAGCTTAGTTTCTTCGAGAAACAATAACTCTTATTATGGCGCAGTGGCTTTATTTCTTTTATTTTTAATTATAAAAATAAATTAACTTTATGTAATACGTATAAAATTTTTGTACGTCATGTTATCCGACCGATTAAAAAATTCTTTCACTATTAAAAATGCTGCATCTCCACTTAGTGGCATTTGAACCACAGGCGAAACCGGGGCGTACAGTTTATATGAAGTAAAAACAGATAAAAAATTTTCTACATTTGAAAGTAGTTATACTAGATGAACTTAGTGCTAGCCTGACCTTCTATAAATTAATACAGGACTATTAGAAGTGGCCTCAAATTAATAGTGAAATATTATTTCCTCATAATAGCAATTATGCATCGCATTGTGTTTAAAAACATTAATGTTTATTATGCTCATTTTAATTAAAATATTATTTAAGATATTATAATTATGATTTTATTATAGACATTATTATATAACGTAATATGTTAAATAATGTACATATATAACCTTTAAGAATATCAATTATAATTAATTTAGTTACCTGCATTTTTCCCACTACAGTAAAATAGCAGACAAAAACAGCAATATCATATGAGAATAAAATACTTAAATGCACTCAAATTGAATGAAATATTTAGCTAATTCGATAACATATCAATCAGTAAGGAATCGAGATGGCCACGACATTGCTTTAAAAGGAACAAATTGGTCATTAATCGTTCACAATAAAAACTGACTTAACATATAAACTCATGCAACTGCCTGTCTATGTCATTGAATTTTTAATATGATCCTGGCTAATTGGATGAAGACATAAAATAACTAGTGACACTATATTTTTTTATAGATAACTGTATCATATTAAATAACTGTTATATATCTTTAATCTTAGCTCGAAATATACGTGTTTAAATGTATGTGCATAAACACTATATTTAGACCTAAGATGAAACTGAAATAAATACAGATGTAAATAGTTTGAGAATCTTTTATACAAAGTCATTTGAATAAATGTTTCTTGGATCTTAGAAAGATCTTAGAGCTTAGATCCTAGAAGAAATGATCAATTGAATGTGGATAAGACTTTGTACCACACTTACATGCAAAAATATTTTATATAACGAAAACACGAAACACATTTTATTCATCACAGAGATAATATTTTGCGGTGTCCCGCCTACAGACCCATATATCCAAACTATTTACTAAACATTCGGTCAAAAAAGTCACACACATAAAAAGCATGACACATTCATGTTATAATTAAATGAATACCCATCCTTAACTTCCGCCGTTTACTGCGAGTACACAAAGAAAACTTTCCCGCCCAATTACGGTACATTCCGAAAATGATAACTGTAACATTTCTGCTAATGACTCATCGGTGTAGCCTTATGACGTTGTTATTGCAATGACAGTCATGACACATATACTCGATGACTATATAAGATAAGCATCCGGCTCGCAGGTTCCACTATGATTTAATGAGGTCCTTTAAGTGTGGCTGAGACGGCCAATCTTGGCGCACCAGGGCCAGCTGTGCGAGACAGACTGTAGTTATCGTTAGATCTGATGCGAAATTGTAATCTTTCGAAAAATTTTAATCCGTAACATTTGCTTGCATTTCAACGAATAATTTTTCGTTAATATATAATGCGAATGTATCGCAGTTGTGTATTATTTTAACCGCGAATTTACTTTTTCCAAGCGTCGGATCACAATTTGTCGACAGATTATAATCTCGTGAATCTAGCACGAGAGATTTAATCTAACTGTATAGACAGTTAGATTAAAATTATTGCATATAGATGTAAACACAACGCACTGTTTCATATATATCTAAGTTAGAAATATTGATGCGAAATCTTGTCTAGTCTAGGTATGTTGAAGGCATAAATTTGCGGGCAAATACAAGCGCATTCCCTATTCCATCACTCTCACAGTACAATGGGACGGAAAACCGACCGATATAAGAAAGATCAGGAATATGTGCTCTATTATATTGTTTCTAATTAAATTCCAAGTATTGATTAGGAAAGCATTGATATCTCTCGATTTGATTTAAGAATAATAATATTTCAGGCATATTTCACGCCGGGACCCCGACAATCTTGAAAAGATAATACTCGTAATTACCGGTAAACTTTAAGGCTTAACTCAAACATTTATTTATTCAATTAGACTTCTTATAGAAACACTTTTGAATAGTCATTACACAATAACCTTTACCACGTGGAAGTGTCCCAAGTCTGATAAGGTAAGTCTGAGTTTGATCGTCATTTGCATCTTGGCGCAGACCCGACTCGGTGGCGACAAATATTTATCTATCAAATAATTTATTTATCAAATACCCCGATGGAAGGAGTCGCGATCCTCAGTGATAAGGGACCGACTAAAGGGAGACATTATTTAAGAATAATTGTAGTTAATGTAGCCACGGAAAGTAGGTTTTTTTAATAATATTTTTTACGTTATTTAAAATATTTGTTGAGGCGATATTCTTTCAGCATTATCATCCAGTTTCACAACTTCAAATAGATATTTTTTTTAAACATAACTGTCAGTTGAAACGATTAATGTATGAAAAAATATTTAAAGTGTTAAATAGGCTGTTAATGACTTTATCAGCAAGCGTTGAACTGGCCCTGTTACCATACTAAATGCAACCTTATTAAATCTCATTACTAAAGATCAATGTCAAATAAAGGTCCCCAGACTTTCATTTAACATTGCCTAAGGGCTGTCTATACTGTACTACTTAGCAGAATCGCACAAGTTGAAATAAGCATGTCAATTGAACAAATACCAAGTATTTCGGGTTTCCCAACTTATATTAGTTCGGATTTACCTGGCCTATGGGCTTATAAGTTCGAACCAGTTATTTCTAGAATAAACTATTATTGAAATCTAGAAATTGGATTAACTTAGGACTGTTTATAAACAAGTTTTCGTTGTAGCAGTTAGTTTAATGTATATACTTAAACAGTGACAACTACTTATATAATAATATATTGATTACGTTTTAAATCAGTTCTCTGTATTCCATAAACCGTTGTTCTATTTAGGTTATGAATTTGTTTTAATTTATATTCTTTTGAATTAAAATTATATATTTGTAAGTTTTTTAATTCGTTTTGTGTATTCAATGTACTAACTGACGTAATAAAATCATCAACTAGGAGCTAGTGGATCGCGTGATAGAAAACAAGCCCCATCACCCATGACTATTTGCAGAGGTTATGTCTCCGCAAATGCGTTGCCTGCTTTAAATGGGTAATAGATAGGGGAGGGATTGGCGATGGAAATAAATGAAAGGACTAGGAAAGATGAGGAAAAGGACACGGGCCGGTATCAGCACTGAATGTAGTTGTAACGAGTGAAAATAACATAAAGTTAGATAATAAACCCCTTGGTGTATTATTTTAAGAATGAGTATATATCCGAAGAAATTTAATGAAGTTATGTTTACATAATTTACAGTAATTCTTGATAAGCAATGACTAAGTTTCGTAGTTTCGGTGTGAAAATTATGATCTCAAATCGTAAACAAATGGTGATGTCACTAGATAATGATCGTGTCACTTTTAATGTATTTTATTATGCATACTTTTATATTTAGTGACATTATATAAAATTTTAGAACGTAGTTCTATCGATTTATTTTAAACGCTATTTTATATCCTAACGTATTTATGTAATAATAATTGACTCTTAATTCCCCATCTTATTTTACATTTTAATATGAAATAAGTATAAATAAATAAAACAAACACAATGAATAAGGAAACTCAGTTAAGAAACATCCCTAAAAACAGACAAGTTTTTGTGCTTACGAGGGGCATGAGAAGACGAATTGCACATTTTTCGAATCATCTATTTACTAATTACACAGAATTTTCCCAATAATTGCTGTTTTTTATTGGATCTTGAAATTACGGTGGAACAAACATTGTTTTTTATATGTATATGTCCATAATAGACGGTTAGAAGGAAAGTACCCGGTCTTTTGGAAGACTTACGTGAGGACAAAGGTCCAACACGCAGTCCCTTTGAGAAATAAATGTGTTGTGATGTACATCACATTATTTATATTTCATATTATTATTAAGGCGTTTTAAATAAATTATTTTTAGTATTATCAATAGTAATTTTATTTCGTTGTAATATGTTTATTGCACTTAAAGACGTAATTGTTTATGGACACATTTCTCACAAAATTTGCATGCGCCATTAGAATACATCTCTGCGCATTTTAGCCTTGATGTAACAACCAATGAATAATTCATTAAATTATTTATTATTTTCGTATACCAAAAAGAATAAAACAATCCTTATTGCCATATTGTACTAACAATAGGTAAATCTTTATGTTAATGATATGTTTTTAATACATAATGAGGGGTATGAATACGAAACATTTTTTTTTACTCGCTTTTTTAAATTAAGAACCGAAATAAAACGCCTCTAAAGAATATTTAACGATATGGCGTTCAATTCTTTAATATGTAATGATTTTTTTTTACAAATGGCCAGTTCTTTTTGTACAATAAAAATAATATTATGCCAACCTTCTTAGTCTCAAAACTATAAAGAACAACATTTCTGATTTTAATTAAAAGTACATTCCTGCTATACGAGTATTCAAGTAATAAATAAACATTAGGTACGTGATTTGTCTTGTAACTAGGATATACAATTGAGACTACATTTCCCATGTTTTTTAGTATTCCTCTAAGCATGACCTAGTTTTTAAATTATAATTGTATTATCGAAACTGACACATGACCTTTCTTATATTATTAGGCGCGTACAATATCAATATTATTTAACAATATTTAGCCTTGATATAACTATTGGAAGGGTTTCAATCTGAGGTCATCACAATATCATAACTACAATGCAAATAAAATGTGACATTGACACAGTTTTTGGTCATTACGCTACTTCCTGTACGGGTCAAAATTATTTTACTTGCAACTTCCTTGGTGCGGTCTTTCGACTAAACAATAAAAAAACTTTACATGTTATGGTAATTACTGTAGGTGGAGAAAAAAGAGGTTGCATTGTTGTATATAGATATTTATTGATGACATATTAAGACTATAAAAATTATATTTATATTAAGCTATAGATAATAAAATAAAATAAACTTAATAACAGCAAACTCGTAGTGTGGAAGGTTTAAATTAAGAAAAACAAGGAAAAATGTACTGAAGCGTTGCTAAGTTCATGTCAGATAGCTAAATAACAAACATACCTTCAATATCGACGTTTTCGCCGCTCGAAGAGTCGGATGCGTCATCTTCTATTTTCTTCTCGGTGACGATAGTGACGCTGTTCTCTCCGCAGTCGTTGGTTTGTGACCGTTTGTCTGTCACGGAATGAAACTGTGGAGAAGGAAATGTTTGAGATTTATGATTTACTAGCTAGATTCATCCGCGTTAGTCTGTATCCCGTAGGGATATCGGGATAAAAATTGCCTATGTTATTCCAGCTGTCCAGCTATCAGCGCACCGAAGTTCATTGCAATCGGTTCAGTAGTTTTTGTGTGAAAGAGCAACAAACACACACAAACACAAACTTTCGCATTTATAATATTAGTAGGATAGTAGGACAGAATTTTTATAGTATATTTATATAGCGGGCGGAAAGCTATGTATCATGATAATCATATTTTAAGTTGTTGTCAAATTGAGAGCATTATGTATTTTTTTGTAACTTAGATCTTTTACCGCTTAGTATGCATGGGACTTGAAGGGCAAACGTTCAATATAGATGATATAGTTAATATTTATATATATTTATTTCTTTCTATATTTTAAAAGTATCTGCAAATGTATATTTTAATAAGAAAATCTTCCGATTCCGATTCTCTTCATAATAAGTGACCCTTACTGTAAAACAACATATCAATTAATTACGAGATTTCATAAAAACGGTTGTGAATTTGATGTCAACGCACCAACAATGGAAGGTTCAAGTACAAATTTAAACAAATAATAAGGAAATCTAAATTGAGAAGTCATACAAGTGACGTAAAACCAAGGCCGACACCTTTCTCCGCTTGGCTTTGCGGTTTCTGTATCGCAAGTATTAGGTTTTGTAGCGGTGTGATAATAAACACTTGGATATTATATTACTGATTAGTTCATATGTACAGTGGTTTATGATTTTTCTTCGCCACATTCATCTACTATATCTAATTAAGTTTTGAATCTTTGTAACGGATGAATTTAAAAGACGATTTTGAATATATATTCACCAATGAAAAGCTACACTAAAATGTAAGGATAGCATTTGAAAAGTTCATCAAAATTTGTTAAACTTTTATGATCTGTTGTTTAACCTTCGCTTTGTGAAGGGATTGGTTGAATTTTTCATAAAAAGTCAAACTTTCTGGCTTCATCCTCTTAACCTTGGCCAAAGAAATAATTAATATTTCCTAATGGATTGGTCCATCCATTTTTATGTACCTTTTCTTAGTCTTATTGACTCAGTTGTAAATAAGAAAAAAGTCTTTTGAGCGAATCTATTAACAAAATATCTTTCATTTTTAATTTGTGTAAAATATTAATATGCCAATTAGTTCAAAACAAAGAAAAAAAAAAATTACAGGCTCATAATTTTAATAAGTTAATGTTTTATACTAGCAAATCGATAAAAAGATTATTGCAAAACGACTATCTAACTAGTCTTTTTAATACTCTGAAATCTAAGAGCTATTCATACAATGCGAACACAACATATAGTATATAGACAAATAATACAACGATATACCAATATGTCCTTCTTAATTATTGTAACAGTTAAACACATACGAGAAAACCCAGCGTGTTAGTAATTATTATAAACATATAGCAGGATAAATCAAACGCCCATACCATGTTGAAAAACAATTCGTATTATTGACTTCATAGGCCGACTTTGATTCACAAGGTCCCTTATTAGGAATATAAGAGCATTTAACACATGCCGATTATCACGTAGGCTTCGAATGATGCCAGTTCATTAAATGGCAAGCATCGTTAACAGTTATCAATCCTTATTATGAGCAATTCTATGAGATTATACGTTCAATGTCATTGCTCGTTATGTAAGAATGCAAACAGACAAACTAAATTACCTTGCTTTGCTGGTTTCGCGGCGTAAATCGCTCAAAAATTTGCAGTATTTTTATGCAATATTAGCGAATAGGCCTATTTACATAAATTTTTGGTCAATATTTTTGCAATTTTTCGATTCGACCTGTAATAGCAACGATATTCGTTGCTATTACAGGTCGAATCATAGTATTTTGTTATGTAAAAGCTCTTTGGTATTATTTATTGGAATGTTAGAAAGGATATTTGTTTACTATTGTAAACGTTCAAAACTGCAGATTTTAACTAGTATCTACTAAGGTACAATATACAAGAATCTTATTTATTAGTTTTTACTTTGACAATGTTTCGTTTAATATGTAATGTCAAAGTCTTACGTTGAAAAAAAAAATGTATGTTTATTTCCTCAATATTGACGTCATTATTATGTGTTTATGAGGCCCTAGTGCATTGACATATTTCTTTTCTTCCCTTTTTTTAATGCATTTATTACTAAAAAAAATTAATTCGAATTGAAAACTTAAAACCATGTTTTAGGGAAAATAGTTTATTTACTTGTGTCCGTAAATGAAATTAATGAATGAAATTATACAAAAAAACTAAAGTCAATTCACGTGTTTGACAGCAGGTGATTCAAGCTTGGAATTGAGGCCAAAAGACCTGTACCGGTAGTTAGCCAACTAGATGTCCTAGACTCCTAGACTTGGCTAATATTGTCTCACGCTACTTACACTTGTAGATTGCGATACATAACTAATATTGTTGGTTTTTCATTGGTTTTGATTGGATTTAATTAAGACTTTATAGACGTTTTAAGTATCCTGTACAGCGATATAGAATGTAGTTATAATAGTATATTTACACTACACGTACATTTTATTTCTTATTTCTATTTTCTTATTTTTATACTGTATTTTTTTTAGTCTTTTGAATAAAGAAAATAAATTGATTAATATTTGGGTTTATATGTGTAGTATGTTCTTCGCTTGAGAACAAACAAACAGGAGGATTTTAGCGGAATATAATATTATAATTTATCGAGTGTTTGACGATTGCTTGTAATTTATTAGATCCTTCTTACATTGTACACTCAGGGTCGATATTTAATGTTTTATTCATATTTGCACATAAGCTATATAATAGGCTTTAGTGCTAATAAATTTGAGTGTTCATTGTTTTCATTATCCACAATGGGCATTTTTATTTCGCTCTAAAAATTTCTTACAATTGTGACAATCCATCCTTAAGTAAAAGAAATAATAATTCAGACATTATAAAAACAAGATGAAAAAGACCATCTGTTAATAAAATATGTTTAAATACTATTTATTGTAGTCGCATTGTGCATTCGATCAGGTGCTTATAGTGACAAACAAAGAAACAAACATACATCGACCCACATTTAAAAACGCCGTAATGATATTAGAAAAATATCAATTGCGAAGCCATTTACGCTGTTTTAATGGTACAGCTGAGACATATTTACTCATGCGGAAACAAGTTTGTCATCAAATCATATATAAAGTGTCGCGTCCAATAAAATACGGATTGAAATAAACATAAATTAAAGAGAAAATCGTTGAAATGCAAACGAATAAATCGCGGGGACGTCAACGGTAATGTGAGTATTTTTTACTTCGTGTGCTAAAGGAAATGACAGTCGTTATATCTTACTTCACCTTCCTTCTGTCCTTCGTTTAATGTTATGTGAATATCCTTTGTTTTGTCAATCTATTGTTTTTAATACGTGAATATATTATAATCTTATTAATCGCACAGTATACTGTGGCACAAACCTATCTTTGAAATGGCGAAATATTTAACTAAATCCTGTTGAATTGTCAACGTTGACTACTTTCAGAGCTCTGTGTGATTTATGTTCTAAAAGTAATGCTTAGAATATAATTCAAAGGTTCTACCTCTATCGGAAACTACCTCCAGTTTCAGTGATAATGTAGAGTGAATTCAGTGGTTACAGTGACATTTCAAAACAGTACTAATTCCAGCGGAAATGTGATGTACAGATAACCTGTTACATGGCTATGTCTTTTTCCCACACTAGAATTAGTTAGACAACACGGTAACACCCCAGGTTCCCTAGGATGCGTTCAAGCTATTCACTAATACATACATCGCGGGCCGCAACTAGTTCATTGATATCGCAGATCCATGTAAATTATTGAAATATCACAAAAATATGTAGTGATAATTTCGGTAATTGTTAATAAAAACTATCCATAAGAAATTCTGGTTCCAACACGCCATGTTGTTTGCGCATGATCACTTCATTTTATTATATACTCACGAAGCACATATGTATAATATTGTTAATATAAATAAGCCTAATAGAGGTATAATATATCTTATAAATAAGCAATACCAACTATTTCATTAAGAAATTGACGACCGTGATTGGATGTTAATTGTTAAAATATGTTATAGGTTATACAAAAACTGTTTTTATCCCGAATGGTAGCAAAAATAGTGAGTATACTATATATATGCAATAGTTGTTAGTTAATAAGTTTCTTTTGTGAGAAATTTCATTCAGATATGTTCAGGCGTTTTGATGAGTAGAATTAATTAAGGTACAAGTTAATACCGAAAAACCTTCTCTGGGTGTGTTTAAAAGGATAAGTTTAAAATAAAAATTAAATGAGAAAAAATAATAGTAATAATAATTCAAGCTTTTAGTTTGAAAAACCGAAATATTTAACGCATTCATCATCAAATCTTGATTAAAAATGTATATTTGAACCATGAGTTAGGTTAAAAAATAAGGTAAACCTATTAATATATACAATTCTACCACTACCATATAAGGATCCATTTACCTGAGGATAAAAAAATATTGTATCTTTTTTTTTTTGTAACTATTAAACTCAAGTCGAGGATTAACTCGTGTGAATCAACTGTCTACATATAGCGAATGAAAATAAACCTTATACCAAAGTGATAGAGAGTTATTTAGTCTGGGAGCTATATCGTTGACAATGCAATTCGTTGCATAATTTAGGACATTTATGCAAGAAGATTATAGGTGAAGAATGTTTAAATTTCAACTAAGCATGCGCCCGCGACTTCGCGTCATCTGAAGAACATCCACATAAAACCATCCAGATAATCAATTATGACTAAAAATATAGTTAGTATTTAGTTGTTTAAGTAAGTTAATCTTTTAAGCCAATATATTTTATATTTTTTACAATACATGGCAGTAAACATTACAAAAAAAAAGAGGAGTCCGCGCTAATATTATAAGTGTGGAAGTTTTGTCTGTCTATCTATTGTGCACGCCTAAACCACTGAATATATTTGAGTGATACTTAGCACATAGATAATTTGAAACCGAACAAGTACATAACAAATTTTTTTATTTGGGAAGTCCCATGGGATAACAAATAGGAACTACATGGGACACACCTCGGAAGGTCTATGTTTACCTATGACTCCTCGAGCGAGGCCGCAGGTGGGAAGCTAGTTCAATATCACTTTCAATAAATATTTCCTAATTTGTCGTTCACTTTTTGTTGTTGATGTTTTTATTTAAGTTAGAAGTAATTTGGGAAACATCGGTGCGTTGGAACCTTGGTTTCTTATTTTTTATTTAGTTTTGAACGCATTTCTAATATAATCATGTATCGATTTAATTATTACAATCTCCAATGACATTTGTAATTTATTCATAGTGTGTATAATGCTCCGTTGTCAAAACGAATCATTAATTTTACCAGTTTATACCGAATAAAATGATATACATTCATAATCTATTCACAAATGTACAAATTGATTTATAAATCTATAAATTATACTAAAAAATCTTGCAATTTTAATGTAACTCACCAAATTTACTAAATTATACAATTAAAAAGACATTAAAACCAGAAACTCGATTAGTAATCATAAATAACCGGTTATTGTTGGATAAACTTACCGGTTTTCCAAACAGGATCATTTTGGACTCTCTCCGTAAACTCTGATAGCCTCTGTAACCATGGCAACACTCGTCTTCCTCTGAACTCGGAATATGATAATACGCCACGTATTTACGCATGACTGTAGTTACAAGAACTGTAGAAGATTGTAATATCCCACAAAATATCTTCTATTAAGAGAAGAATTATTAGAAAGCTCATGAAAGTGTACTCGACAAAAACAACAAAGCGGCCGGTAATTGTTCGATTTTTGTGGGTCCGTTTTTTGGGCCTTACCAACACGACCAATCGCAATCTGGTAGTGGAGTCGACTAAATCTTGAGGTTGATAAAAAATCGTAGCTTAGGAAAAAGTAACTCATTGTGTAAAAGACAATGCGATATTTTGTCTGCACGTGTAAGTCGGCGCCGGCGCAGCGATGCGTTAACACGCAACTAAAAAATCAATATTTTATATAACTTCAAACGATTATTAAATGATAGCCCGTTATATGCCTTACTTTGTCACTCCAATAGCGATATAGTAAACCAATATATTAAAAATTTTTTCACAAAATCATATTATTCGTATCAAAATATAACTAAAATCATAACAAAGTAGTCATAGCAGCTACATAAACGTCAGCCAAAGAAAGGACAAAATATTATTTGGAAGGCCGTTAAATGCCAATTTTTTTTTAACAACAAAGTTCATATTTCATAAAATAAACAATTAGTTACTTCAACCATTTTCTCAAATCTCACATTAAAAAGTGATGACAAAAAACATTTTAAATATGTACACAATCGGTATGTCCATACGTCGCCTTATACGCACGTGACGCGGTTACAAGAAACAAACATGTCAGCATACCTTCCGTATGAATGGCAGTCTTTGTTTGCCACTGTTTACGGAAGTCTAATAATGGATTGTCTATTCGTGAATGGGCGATCTTCCGAACGCGTTTAAAAAAAGATATAAAATAACGAAACAGACTAAAAATTTCAAAATTCAAATTTTGGAACAGCGGGAAATTTATAGATAAAAATTAGAACGGTATTTTTCGTTCAGAGAAGTAATTTTCGATATGTTATTTATTGGTTAACGTATTTAAATAGGTACTGGTTAATCGACAAACTACAGTAATTAATTCTATTTACTTCTTATTCTCTATATTATGCTGTTCATTAAAATGATATTTGTATGCTAATTAAACCAGCTAGTTCGATTATTATGTGACTCTATTAAGCTAGATATTATGTCGCATTCTTGAATTATGAATACTGTATATCTAAGTATATTAGGTTTCATTTAACCCTATGCCTACTACAGTTTTCTCAAAACTTTATTTAAAATTTCTTAGAACATACACATGTTTGAGATATTTATAAAAATTCTCTACTCATAATCCTTCAGATCAATGACCCTTATCACTGACGATATGAAATTATGTCAATATAATTTTAACGTTTAATCATTGTATAAGAGCTGATAGCGCTATAAATATTTTGAACAGCAATATAAACATTGTATTGTGAGTGCCTGATATATGTAAATAAACTATTTTGTTACGATAAATAATTTATATAAACATCCGTATCGGTATGTTTGTAATGTGAATAAAAATATAGTTTTAATACTTTTCAACGTGATGGTACTATCACATAAACATATCTATATAAACTCTGATTGCAAAGTAAAGGGGTAGTATAAAGATATAGTCGCGGACACAAGTGTGTTTGTTTTCTCTACTTATATTAGTATTTTATAATATGAAGATTATTTAACAACATATATTTATAATAAGAAAATAAGTTTATGTGGGCATACGAATGTATCAAATACGATTCATTCTATACTTATAGTAGAATGTAGGAAGTTTATAGGTACATGTAGATTTATTTAAAATTTAATAGGTAAGTAAACCTGTACACGGAGTGGTTTATGCAAAAATACATATAAAATTTTGCACCTAAATTATCAAAGATATATTTTGTTTGGGTATGAATAAAAGCATGTTAGTAGAGCATGATAACAAACAAGTTATATATTTATATTTCGCCAATATTAAATCCCTAATTCGATATACGATGATCTTCATTAGAGCACACTTTGATTTTGTTAAAGTATTTTATTGTGAGGATACAATTTTGAGGTGTGTTTTGCGAGAAAATACAAAAATACAAATGAAAGCTGAAATAACAGATGCTCTCTGATAATCATAAAATAGTTTAATTTTCGAAAACGTAAACAATCTGTGTATATGTAATAATATTTGAAATGTAAATGGAGGGAATTAAATTAATAAATTAACATTAATTACATGAATTATATAACAGACAATGGTACATATCAATGGTATATATCCACATAAAAAAGGTATAAAAACGAAGATGCATTTCTTAAAATAGATATAATTAAAAGTTACTTAGTTCCCATGGTTTAATATCAAAATACTTATATGAATTTAGAAAACAAAAGTCTTCATTTTTTCTCAACTAGGCTTCTTAAAAGTAATTTTAATCGGAAATCAACTGAAACAGTTTTAAGTTTTATCACAACAAAAGAGAGTGATCTTAACTATATTTTTAACACCCTTTTACAACCTTCACCTGTATGTTTGTATGTAACCGACTCCTTTTGACTCTTTCTGACTCAATTTAAAAACATTCCATTCAAACTTTAGACCCTTATCAAGGATCGGGGACAGTACAATTATTTAATGAGATATTTAATTATTATCTTACGTATGTTCTTTGAAGCGTGTTTTTTTATATATTTATTATTAGCTGTGTGGCATCGCCCGTGGTACATATATAGCCTATGTCGCTCAGTTAAGTTGTAGCTAATGGGGAAAGAATTTTTGAAGCCGGTCCAGTGAAAACTTTACAAACATAGAGAACTACAAAAAAGGAAAAGTTTTCTCTATATAATACTAGCTGCGCCCTGTGGTTTCACCCGCGTAAGTCCGTATCCCTTAGGTATATCGGGATAAAAATAGCCTATATGTTATTCCAGTTGTCCAGCTATATACGTACCAAATTTCATTGCAATCGGTTCAGTATTTTTTGCGTGAAAGAGCAACAAACACACACACACAACCTTACAAACTTTCGCAGTTATAATATTAAGTAGGAAGTAGGAAGTAGGATAGTAGGATTAGTGCAGATTAGTCAATAATACGGGATATCATGCGGGCAGAACCGGGGCTAGCCTTAGTATAAGTCAGAGTTAAATATTATTTCGGTTTCTAGTAATCTTCACTGGAACATTCTAATAATATTATAAACGCAATCGTTTGTACATATGGATCGATGTATGGATGTTTGTTACTCTTTTACGCGACAACATATTATCGTATCTGAATAAAAGATATATTATAATCTGGATTAGGACATAGGGTTTACCCGGGTAGCACGAGAGTCCGCCAGCTGATTCATATAGGTCAAGGGGTTAAACCGCAGGATAAAGCAATAACTGTTTACATACAAATCTGATCTTTCAACAATTTAGCAGTTTAATAATAACCTATATAAAGGATATTCAAACACAGACATGTCTGAAGCTGATATAAAGACGCGATCATACAGACTGTTTTGTTTGGAGGTCGTTGAACTTTTAAGAAATTAATTATACGTATATAAAAAAAGATACCCGTGTACGTTTACATATTGTGGTGTATTTTATACTACCTTATACATCGTTGGGAGATTTTTATATGATAATATAAAGTCACGTATTTTATGTAGGCTTTTGTGGTGACATTTCTTTACATGAAGTTTCTGTTACTTCCGAGATAACTTATTTATGACCCATGGTTGTAATAAATAACCAGGTGTTTGTATGTACTAATTTTATAAAGGGAATATTTTAATTTTGTTTGTTTATTTGTAACGATTTAACTCAAAAATTCGCCCACCATTACAAAGCTGAATCATACTTAAGTTACATAGACTGTAAATCTGGGTGAAACGGGCAAAAGACCTCGAATATAAACACACATTAACGAAAACATTACGCCTCTTGGTACAGTCCTGCAATCGAGATCAGTATGTCCGCATCCCATTAGACAGTCAAATGTTTATTCCTGGAATGATGACTCAGCGGATGTGTCATTTGGTGTTTACGTTTCGGGATACGGCGCACATACTTGGAATATCTTCTGTAACATATAGTTATACAGTTTGTAATCTGCACGTCTGTATATTACTTGACGCTCGTCCCGGCTCCGACCGGATATCAACAATCCTGTTTTATCCCAACGGTGCATTTAATCGGACTTAAAAGTACCTATATCAACCTGCCATCAAGTCTGCTCATTCCCTGTCTGTATACCAAATTTCATCAAAATCCCTTCTGCAGTTTCAGCGTGATTGATGAACGAAGATAAAAACAAAAAATTACATTTATAATATTAGTGTGACTAGCTATATATTATATTAGTATCACGGGCAAAGCCAGGGTGAATGAACGGGGAAGATGAAAGCATCTTCCCCCTTTAATGGTGAAAGAGTTTGTGAAATCGGTCCAGTAGTTTTTGTGTGTTTGTACAAACTTGCAATAAAACACATGTTGCTCTTTATATTATAGATAAGATTAAAGAAGAAATTTGAATATTGGCTTGTTCGTTTCGATTAAACTGAACCAGTAGAATGCTACAATGTTCCTGAGCAATATCATTATATTATGTGTTTTTGCTCTTTGTTTTTTCTGTTTACTTGGTGATTTAAATTTTTATTAAAGTACAAAATTATTATTAATGGAAGCCTTTATACACTTCCCCGATTGGATGTTGTTTACCAATTTTACTTTCCACATAAAACAGATTTAAATTTAAATGTAATCGGTTGCGAAAAATATGAAATCGTTACGCAATTTTATTATTATAAAAATAAATAATAATAATATGATATTATATTTAAAAATAGCTCTGAACAATGAACTGATAAGTAAATTGATATAATACAATAGGTGCCTCTGTTTAATTATCATATAATATACCAATAAAAAGCATAAACATCTTAGTTATAATAAACAATAAAATATTATTCTGCCTTCTTATATAATAAGTTATTAGTGATCGTGTATAAACGCAAAAGCATGTTGTGTATGCGTTTACTTAAAGCTATAGGTAGGTAGTATTATGTTATCTGTGGTTAAAGTAAATTTATCTTTTATTAATAGGGTATAATAGCTAATAAATGTATAATTTGTATTCTTTTGTTATGCAGTAAACAAATTAAATATGTATGCATTGATTTTGTACATTCAAAATTCTACATAAGCACCATTAGGAATATAAAGCACATATTACTTAAAGTCTCTTTTAGAAGCGAACGCTAATGCGACCATTTACATGCAATGAATATATCTAAAATAATAGAAAGTGGACACAATATTTTGAATCCTATTCCAAATGTTTAAGATTTAAAATACTTCACAGCACGTAAAAACGGAAGTCAACATATTCCGCCCATAAAGTTTACGACTACATTTTTCACGTGTTAATAAATCATAAATCTGTTATACAAATACAAAGCGACGCAGTAGACAAAGATATATCAACTAACAGTATTATTCAAAAATTATAATTCATTAGATACCTATTTATAAAAATAATCCGTGTGATATTTTTTTTCTCGTCTGCACAATGAATTAGCATACACGTATTTGATTTCGCTCGATTTATCTTATCTCTGTATCCACTTAGGTATATAAATAATTCTTTAAATTAAGTCTCGGATATTAACATTTTGTTCGGTTTGAAACTGTGATTCAATGGGACATAATTTTTCCATTGATTCATACTTGTTTGACTTACACATACTGAAACCACGCACTTGCTAAAAACTTATCGCGATGACCATCATCAAAAAATTGTAACCTCTGTTGATATCAATTTAAAAAATATGAATAAAAATGGCAATATAACACGAAGTATACACGAGAAAAGCCACGGGCTGAGAGAAACACAGCAGTAACATATAAACAGTGTGGTAACAATGTCGTAACGGACTGGTTCCGAAATCTCCGCTGCGCTCGATTGCGCGCCAACTCGCATAGGGTTTACAAACAAATTGCCTAATGCGTTTTGACTATGGAGATTCTGATCGAATAATTCAATATCTATCCAGTAAATTGGTAAAATGTGAGGGAGAATGATGAGGATAAGGATTCTCGTAGATATTGATCTTTATTATGCATGTTTTAGTGCCCTTACAAAAAGGCAAGGAGCAATTGAATATTTACAGAATAACAATCTAATGCATTCACATTTGGAATCTTTACAACATCTCTCTGACCCATCAGTTGGAGTTTACCTATACAGGTACGTATATACACGTAACTGTCTCTTTATTGAGGTAAAAACGAAAACTAGTGTTCATAATTATCATACCATCATCGGAGTATGTTTCTTAAAAAGTAGTCTAGGGATGTACTCCAGTGCAAGAATGCAATCGCAATATGCGGCAAGTCAATTCAGTTTTTCGATAGAATTTCGATCCAAAAATAAAGCCACCATTCACGGGAATTGTTCTTTACTAAAAAAAAAGAAACGAGTTATTAACAGGTTTCGTTTATTTGATATGTACGATATAACAGCTGTCGCAGGCTCCCACAGGATGCTGTTAATTGCCTTCCACCTGGCCGCGCCCAGATGGAGGTTTTTAGGGAGATAACGCATGAATGGTTTTTCGATTTTGGTCATTAATACTCGCAGTGAGATATTTTTATTATGTCTATATTATCATATATCAGAGTGACAAATTCATATGTAATAAAATCTGCTAAAGAGCTACATTTTGATTAAGAGTTAACACGTAATTGAGTATTTCTGATATTAAGCGGATTCGAATATAATATTTTGAAAACTAAAATTTTCCAGTTATATAGACGAAAACCGCGTAAAAAAAGTATATTTTGGGTGTAAAAAGTAAAAAGATTTGATTAAAATAAAAGAAAATACACACTAATCATCACAATCGAGAAAAGCAATTTGAAATGAACGAATCATGTTTCATTTTTGAAAATTCTATTATTAGAAACTAAGAGAAAATTTGCTATTTACAAAAATATTTTATATTATTTTATTTCTGTTGCTTGTAATTAATAATAATTAATTACAATACATTAACACCGAATTAATGACAGGCATTTTAACATCTTTGTTAAAAAATTAATTTAATGACCACCTGCTGTGATCCCGTTTTAAATTAACGACACAAAAACAACTTCAGTTTATCTAATCCACTTAGCATCGACTTATAGAATTAATGAATGAATCATTTAAGTTTAATTCATTTAAATTCGTGAACACAAACATATTGGATTTTTAATTGGTATAGTTTTAACCTAAACGTTTTACAAATAAATAATATAATGAATTATTTGAATTTCGCAGTAACTATTGTGATATTGTTTTAATATTATCGTTCCCTAGTCATTTGCCTGCGATTTTTTTTTCGGTGAATCACAACAGTAAAAGATTTTGCAGCGTCGCATTAAAAATCTAAAATACGTCATCACATCATTAATTCTTTATTCGGGAGGTGGATTCCCAAACATTTCTAAAGTGTCAGTTAGTCAGTCAGTCCAATGTGTTACATTTTTATATATTTGTAATTTAAATAAAAATATGTACTTATGAATAAATAATACGCATGCGATTTCATTACTCTCAACGCGAGATTATTTGAATGTCAATCGATTGTTAAAATGAATAAGTGTATAACCTGTTTGAACTAATGCGAATTCAAATAAACCAAAATGCTTTTGAAGATTTTCGACTACTAAGTGGTAAATGGAACATCCTTTTTGTTATTTTTTTTTTTACTGAAGCGCAAAAAATATTATGTAATTCACATAAATGACGTGCTAGCGGTCTGCCCTGGCTTCACCCGTGGTACATGATGAACTCACGTTCATATCCAACATTGAAAGAATTTTTGAATCGGTCTAGTATTTTCTGAGATTGGTGCGTTCAAACAAACAAACTCTTGAGCTTTTTAATATCAGAATATATTTGTATATAAGATTAAGTTATATAATTAATATTTTATCGCTATTCTGTTTCAATATTCAACAAACGGCTAAAAAATTCTCCATGATATATTTTTGAGACCTAATTTAATAAAGCCTTGACGTTTTTTTATTGTGTTTTTAGAATAATACAGATTCCCACTAAAATGTAATAAAACTCAATAAAGTCATTGTTAAATACTCATTTGATCTAGCTCAGTAATTATCATAATAGGCATCACACAAAAATAATAATTATAACAATGAGTTAGCAAATAATGCAACAAAAACTCGTATAATCTAATTAAATTTAAAACAATTTTTTTAGTACTTTAATCGTTTAATTTTTTTTGAAATTATAATCTAGACGCTCGCCCCGGCTCCGCCCAGATATTAAGATTCCTGTTTTATCCCAAGAGAAAATTAATCGGGATAAAAATTGTCCCCTATAAAAATATCACCCAAGTCAGCTCATACTTTCTGTATACCAAATATAAGAAAATATTTAGTATTGAATAAACAACTACATTTATTTTTAGTTTATATCTATAAATACGTTAATTATTATTAAAATGTTTTAAAGTATGTAAGTTATAGTAGTAGTATAGTAGTACTGTAGTATATAAGTTTGTTAGAGTATTAAACTGTTTTTTATTCATAATAAGCAATAGTTGTAACTATTTATCATTTCAAAGCAAATTATTATCGCTTTTTATTTTCAGTAACAAACAAATATTTGTATGGCGTTGCATTTTATGTAGCCAAGACGTAAAATTCGTTCTTGGCTTTAAAATAAACAAAAACATAACCGAATTGAACTCAACTTTTAATTATTAAAGCTCTAATAAATAAAATATCTTACTTATTGAAAAATGTTATTAATTCTTTGACATGTGTCATTAAGCGCTAAAACGGCTGTGTATAATATATAATATATATAAAAATATGGTATATAATATATATAAAATATATATAAATGGTAAACAAAAATTAATTTTATATCATTTTTAGCGCAACAATAAAGATGTTAAAAGGCTATATACCTTGGCCAAATTATAAGAAGTAGGTGAATATTCGCAATTTGCACGTATTAGATAATTCAGCTGACCTCCGTGATGGCTCAACGCGTGTACGATATTGAAAATTGCTTAATCATGAAGAAACATGCATTTTAGTATTGCATATACAGAAATATTTATGTGTAATGTCATCTCTTATTTTCACAACGCATCAATCGCAATCCCTGATCCTTACTATGACTAATAAAACATCACAAGGCTTGAGCCTCAAAATTGAAATTAAGTTGCATTTTTGTTTGTTTATATGTTTGTTTGTATATTCGTACGTAACTGATTTCTTTAGACTCGATTTTGACCCACTTTAAACTGACAGATTTAATAAGAACTTTGTACAATTATCAAGAATCGGTGGAAATACAATAATTTCATGAGTTTATCTTAAATTTATATATATAAAATACACCACTGTTAGAAACTAGACTTTATCAATTTGATTGTTAACGAAGTTTAATTAAACAAAGCATAAAGCGATATGCGATATGTTTATATACATGATAATATTATATATCTTCAAAGAAACACCGGATACTAGTAATATCACACCCTGGGAGACTCTGGACAGCGGCGGAAATAATTACCGCTACCAAGGATGCGGCGGGACACTTCCTATGTCTATGTGAGATTACTTGAGGTCTCTGAATGTATAATAAAGCACAATTGAATGTATGATATAACAATGTTGGTACACATTTATATTACTTCTTTCTTATATGGGAACATTTGTTGTTTAAAAGGAATAGTATGAATGCAAAGAAGTGTTAATAGTCACAGGATCAAAAGCCAGTGGTAAATTCAAGGACATGTGATAACTTCCAACTCGCACTTGATTATTATGGCCTAAACCCTCATTTGATGCCTGTGTCCCAACAGTGGGCTTATAAATTGTGATACCTCATATTAGGTTTATATGTATATTTTAGCCTATTGTATTTTCTCGTAGAGATTTTTCGTAAGACTACAATAAAAGTTGCCTAGTATCTCAAAAAAATTTACTGAATTTTAACTTCGCCTTTTTTCAATAAAAACTTATATTAAATTATTCACTCATTAAATAAATGATTATTTTAACTGAACAATTCTTATAATTCATGAGATCAAATATTAAAACATAACAATGTCAATTTAAAATTATGTTTTAAAATTAAATGGATCTGTTATATTGTATTCATAGTTAAAAATATCCTGCGTTCCATTATAATGGAGCAAAAACTGTTTATTTTATTACCTAAGAGTTTTTTCATATTCAGTATCAGAACTTGACATATTACTTAATTATAACACAGAGGTCAAAGTAATTTGTTTAATTATAAAATAAATATCGTGGTTAATCATTTAAGATGTTTTCATCGTGATGATTCCTATCGTTATAAACGAAAAACAGATGAAGTCACGCGCGTGGGTGAATTGAAGGTGATAGGACGACGGTCGTTCCCTTATGACGATATCTCTGAATAGACGTAAGGAGAGGAAATAAGGGCTTGCTTCATTCGAATCCGTAGATACTGAGTAAACTTGTTGCGCTTACGCTATATATATATATATATATATATATATATATATATATATATATATATAATACTATAATACTTTCTTAGCGGATGCTACGTCATAACAACTATCTGCTTGCCAAATTTCAGCCCAATCCGTCTAGTGGTTTGGGCTGTGCGTTGATAGATGTATGTCAGTCAGTCACTTTTGAGTTATCTATATTTATAATAAATACAGTTGAATTGAGATCCTTACTCCTTTTTTAAACTCGGTTGAAAAATATTGGGATAACCACTTACAAGATTACCTTTTTATCCACTGATGTATCCTACCTTATTTGTATTGGGTATGGTGGGGTACAACCAATTAAGTGTACGTCGGGATTTTTCGCTTGCCGTTTATATTATAAGTCTTTTGCGTGGTAAAAAACAGAACTCAAGACTGCTGGAATGTCTGAATTTTTATATTCCAAACCGAACCGCATGGAGGCGGCACCGCTCGCCACTGCTGCTGATACCCACAGCACGGACTAACCTCCTTGCCAAAGCACCCATGGTACGAGCAATCCGCATTGTTAATGAAGCGCACGAAAGAACTGACATATTTCATTGTCCCGCGAGTGAATTCGCAAGGGTGTTATTACATTTAAGCTCTTATAGTTAGGAAATATATTTTAGTTAAGCATGTATCTAGTATTTAAGTTAGTTAAGTTTGTTGAAAAATTATTTTTTTTTTTTTGTTTTTTTTTGTATCACTGTCGCATTGGGCTTGTCCTGTTATGGCAAGTGATTTTTTATAAATAAATAAATAAATAAATAAATAAATAAATAAAGATACTTGTGATTTTTTAAAGGTATAAGTATTATAATAACGCTCAAATCTCTTCAGGCTATTAACGTAAGAGAATTTAATATTTTTTATAATTCCGGAGAGAGGAAAATTTTACAATGAATAAAATATGAAATATATTTTTGCAGCCAAGAATGTTGACGGTAAATGTTATTTATAATCAAGGATTATGTTAAATTCAATATTTAAAATAAAAACATTGATCAATACTTTCAATAATTTATAATTACTAACATTAATTATGTATTATTCGGGTAGGTAACATTTTAAGTACTTTTCCTTAAGTAATGTTATATTTAGTAAGTATTTATGGCAAATAAATTATATATTATGCACATATTAAGAAATAAGAACATACTATAATTGCTGCATGTCGCAGCTATCTTAAACAACTATTAATTAATAGGCTAGGCTACTTATTTAACGGCGGATAACGATACTCTTTATAAAACAGCAACTAATACCGTATGCGAGTTACTGTAATCTACACAAAGAATTGCATTACATGCATATACCATGTGCATACATTAGTTATACTGCATTTATTAGCGTTGATAATTTTCTAACGCTACTTTTATAGTATTAAAAAGAATCATATTTGCCATAACTAATACGAATTGACGTCAAAGAAATAATTAAGTGGAGCGAAGCTGTAAAATTAAATGTATTCGAAATTATGAGGATGCATTTGACGTGATTTCTTTTTTTTGAATAAGAAAACCATATAAGCTTTTTATATTTGTTGCGCCGTTCGTGATCATAATTTGATCCCTATGTAGAGGATATTTTGCATTGTCCCTGTGTAAACAAAGAAAATAAGCTTTTATGCTAATTATTTTTCAATTAATTGCTTGGTTCCATACAAATTATATTGTCACTACAACGTGTGTGTTGTGTCTGTGTGTATACAAACTGTATTTAAAGATATAGTCATAATAAGGAAAATAACGTGAAATCAAAACATCGTAAATTCAATAGCAGTCGCAAGCATGCTAACACTATGTATGGAGTCTCTGACGGCACCAATGGAAAAAAATATTTCGGTGTTATTGCTAATCTCCGTCTGCATTCGAAAACGCGTTCTTATGAAACACACGTGACTCCAAATGAACCGAGAGACTGCACGTGACTTTTTGCATCGATTTCAGATGAATTATAGGAATAAAAATTAACATATTTGGATGTTGTTTCATTAACTTTTTGTTGTTATTTTATCTATGTACTTGGATTGCTGTGTTTTGATAGGATTTGTTTAAATGAAATGAAATTTGACCTATATGCATGAAGGCTACATCAGTAATTGCTAAAATGTAATTTAAACTATTTTTTGTTGTATTGACGTGTGGTTGTCTTTCTTATTTTCATTTTTTTAAGCGATCTAAAACAAAACTGGGTATCGAATTTAGAAGCTCTTACGGTGTTTATTCGCTATAAGCTACTATGAATAATGACAGAGCAATTATATCGGCAAGATTTATGTTTCCCAAAATTATTTTCAATACGCAGATACAACTCATTCGAAATTACATATTTCATATTAGTTTTTATAGTTCCGTACCGAAAGGGATTCTATTACATTCGGCATGTATGTATGTCCGTTCGTCTGGCCCCATGTTGTAGCAATCATACTTTTAATCTTTTATTTCCGCTATATCCAATAAAAGTAATAAAAGGTGAGGTAAGTAAAGCAACGGTTGCCACGGTCGTAAGTTAGATGGGTGACTCTTTTTGCAGTTGCTTATTAACTTGTGTGTCCGGAACCCTTAGCGTCGCGAGTCCGACTCGCACTTGACCGATTATTTTACATGTAGTAGTAGATTTAAATGCAAAAATAAATTAAAGTTTTAATGGCGTATTAAAATTAGTGTCCTAAATATTATTACCGTTAAAATACTATAAATTAATCATAAACATAAATGTTTTTTTTTTCTCAGGAAATTGTATAGACTGTTTCGAATGACGTACTTATGTTAAGGATAAATCGTGGGGCAAACGTGTGGCGTCATAATAAATTATTAATATCTTATAATTTATGTTTGTATGGTTATAAACAGTTAATAAGCTAGCGTGTAGCCCGCAGGTCCGCTTATATCGCATTATAGGTGAGCAGTGTTGCGTAGATAGTAATGGTATTTTATTTAGGGATATTTTAGTTTTAAGTACGCCGTCAGCCTACATAAAAAAGAGAAAAAAAGTAGAAAAAGAAATCCTCAAAATTGATTTAGCTTTTATAAATAAACATAACTGTATGGTAAAATATAATTAGTATTTTTTGCATTGTGATATACCTAAATTTAATATTAAGAGGTTTAAGTTATAGCGATTAGCATATGATGTATTTAGAAGACTGCAAACGTGAAACATTCGAGTGCATAGTAGTTTGACGTCACTATACTATATACGCTGCTGTGATCATGTGTTTTACTATGTTTTTGTTATTGTATTTTTGATGCTATCAAAATACGCAATTTAAACATACATATACATATAATTTATTATAATAACATCTATTAAAATGCTAAGGTTTAATGGGCAATAAATAATATTCAACATTTGAACGGATCAACCAGTTTGTTTACGTCAGATAGAAATTCGGTTTATAATTATATCCTTTATAGTAATACACTTGATACGGTGCCTATCCCTACATTAAATAGAAATACGCAATTTGTTTTAACTGATTCCTGAAAGGAGGGGTATGTTTTTTTGTTTTGATACCGCAGAACTTTCGAGTGGGTTAACAGATTTAATTTTTCTCTTTTGTTTTTGAAAGCTGATGCCTTCCATGTGGTACTATTGAAATATGATCTAGTTCTAAAATAATGAAAGCGGTATAGTTTATAATATTTATTGACGTATGTTGCTCGATTGTCTGCAAACGCCTGGGCCGATTTGGTAAAAATCTCCTTCTTCATTAAAGTGTACTAAATGGGTTGAAAAGCCCATTTCACTTCGCTTTCGAATTGCAAAGCCAAACGTGAATTAAAAATTAATTAATCATTATGATATTTATGGAGGAAATTTAATATCAGACCGATTGCCGTACGCGCGTCATAGCTGTGTTATCTTTTCTGGCATTTCTCTGATAAGATTTTATGTAATTATGTATGGTACATATTCGTAAGTGACCGGGATATGATAAATTTTACAGTTTTTTTTAACATTTTCTTCCTCAATTAAACTTCTTTTAGAAACTTAAGCCGTGCAAAAGTTCTGACAGGACAACATATTAAGTAAAAAAAAAAATTATTTAAGCTAGCTTAAAAATAATCACACTATCACACTTATAATTATTATAAATGTGAAAGTTTGTTTGTTTGAATGTTTGTCCGTCTGCTGAAACTACTGAACGGATTTTGACGAAATTTTGTATACAGACAGGGTATGAGCCGATTTGGGTGGTAGGATACTTTTTATCCAAAAATGGCCTCTTAGAATAAAACAGGAATCTTGATATCCAGGCGAAGACGGGAGTGTCTAGTTGCAAAATATTTAAAAAGCCTAATTAGTATAATTTACGTATCAAAAATAATTGTAGATACATTACAATGCAACTGGAATTAAGTGACTTATCACATATAATTCGGTTTGCATTTCGAAACAGAGTGGCTACAACTTTCAGTAATGTATATTTAATTTATATTTAATCCTTGCTTGAAACGCATGGGTCATGGACTATTGCTGCAAGATATTTTTATTTAGGAGATGGACAACAGAACAACAGATGCTTCAACGCATATGAAAGTAAATGGGGCATCTTAAAATAATAATTTTATACATATTGCAATTTTGTCCACTGTATGTCTCATCGCCAGAACGGCTGGCTCCATTACAAGGAGACAAACAGGTTAAAGTCGTTGATAGCAATTTCGTTGGGGACGAAAAAGTAACCCCTTTTAACTAATTACGTCTATTTGCAGATTTAACCAACGAACAAAAAAAAAAACAACGGAGGTTATGTAAAATTTTTTTCCTAACAAAAACTAAAAAAAACATTAATATAGCAGATACTTAATTGGTTTTTTAATTAAACACCACGGTTACGTAGTACGGTTTATCAATTTTAATTATAAAAAAGCCAATAAAGGACATGTAAGTTTTAATTTAAACGCAATTTATATAGATTGAAGGGAACATGGGAATATCTGTTGCAAAATGAAACCCCTTACGCGCAGTGGTGTCCTTGTCTTATGCACAGAAGGTGTGAGTTTGACCGCTAAAACTGTAAAAATACTTATTATGTTATATTGTCATGTCTGCTCTTTCAGCTATCATCATTTTTGGGTTGCTTGGAAAAAATTGCTATTGAGCAATAAAGCCGCCCGCCCTTTGCACTACATTTTCTATTTTTTTTGTTATTAATTGTTTGTTGAGTGTACAATAAAGAATATTTCATTTCATTAATTTTAGCATTTATTTAAAAATATGTATTTACAGAATATTATTTAGTATTCATAAAAAACCAACAAAATCATGACGTCATAAAAAGTTGTCATACAAAACCGGTTTGGACAAGGGAAGTCCGTCTGATATAAAGTAGAATAAAAGAAGATTTATACTAAATTTGTAGAAACTAGGATCATCCAGTGGTAGCATTTCCACATCAAAAAGTGATATATATTCATACACTAGTATATTTAATGTAACATACAAAATAACTTTTAGTATTTCCAATAGAAAAATACTATTACTATAACACTTTTGAACAGTAATATCGAAGTAAACACTGAACAACGTATCGTCACATATCTTGAAATAATGTGGAATGCCACTATTCCAGTAACGATTTCATAAATGAATAATTTATTTTAAGGCTAGCAAAAAATACGAATTTATTCTTAAAAAGTTTAATTTATAATTACCATTCAATCAATACCTGAATAATTTTCAGCAAGAGAAAGTTGGTGACCTTTAAAATATAAAATACTAGGTATTCGTCCCGGCTTCGATCGGATCAAATAAAAAGCTGATATCACTCAGTGAACCTGCAGCTGTCTAATAATGAAAGTATTTTTGAAATCGTTCCAGTAGTTATTGCTTGAAAACATTGTAACCATACTTACATACAAATAATATTACTTAGTATAGATTATTGTCGATTTCATATCTTCTGATTATGTTCTGTTTAGATTATTTATAAAAGCATTCAATAAGCTATTGAGGACATTAAAAGAGACGAAACAGGCCCTATAATTACAACACAACTTGTCATACATACAAAATATCTGATGTTAATATAGACGATTATAAATTATAGTTAAGTGCACGAACGCTAAGGTTATCTTGTGTAATGAACTCATTTATAAATTGTTTACTTATTTCGTAATAATTAATTCTCCGTAAGTACTATACGAGAAATAACGAGTTTTATTTAAACAATTAATAACCATCTGATTTTCTTCATAAATCCTGATACACTAATATGTAATCTCAGAAATAAAAACAATGTTAATTAATAGCAATTGCACGAGTGATAGAATAAAAAAAAATGTCTAGTATTTTCGTAGGTTATAGGGTACAACAGAAACATTTATTAGAATATAATAAGCTTAAAACATTTTTCTGTATGAAATATTGACGTTATTTGTTATTATCATAGGTTATTATATGTTTTAAGGTTATATTGCTATTATTATTATTCCGGGTCAACACGAGCAGAGCCGCGCCAAGCGGCTAGTGGGATCTAATTAAACTCATAAAGTGTGTACCTTAGGTTACATTGTAGTTTTTTTACATATTTATTTTAATTGAATATAAAGCTTTGTGTGTTGATTACTTACTTATATACTTAAAATTATCTTTCACAGTCAGGTCATTACAAAACCATATATTTCTTTAGGTATTTTATGTTTTTAATGTTTGTCGATACCATCTTGAAAGTCTAATCCTCATCTACTATATAAAGATAAGTCGGGTTTTCCTTCCTGACGCTATAACTCCAGAACGCACGAACCGATTTCCACGGTTTTGCATTCGTTGGAAAGGTCTCGGGCTCCGTGAGGTTTATAGCAAAGAAAATTCTGGAAAAACAGAAAAGCGGGAAAATCATTTTTCACATGCAGCCATCTGGTGGCGAAACGGAGTTCGCCGGGTTTGCTATTAATGTTATATTTTTTATAATAACGTTATATTTAAAATACTATAGATTTTATTTTCCTTTTACACATAATTAACATTGATTATGACTGTTATCTTTTATGTTTTATTATCTTATACAATTTTCTTAATTTAATAGTTGTCAATTCAATTAAGTGATTATTCAAATAGACTATACTAGCGGTCCGCCTCGGCACTTCCCGAGGTATATAATAAGCCTATAACAGTCAAGCATCACAATACATCCAAAGATGAAAGATATTTTTTAATTCGGTCCAGTCGTTCATGATATTAATGTGATCAAACCAAAACTCGTTAATTATAAAAATGAAATTGTGTTTGTTTGTTTGTCTTTCTTTCACGTCGAAATAGAGTCATTGTATCATAGCATTTTCACCTCTGGGGGCAGAAGGCTAGTAGAGAGTTATATAGAGTCTTTTTAAAACTAAAATGACAAAAAGTATTAATGTTGATATATGTATGCTATGTGTCAATAACTTATTAAAACTGTAAAACAATCTAAACATCTTAAACGCAGCAAACGGTTTGATAAAACTTTCATCGGCTTATAGAGTTAAATTTGATATGGCTGCAGATGGGTTATTTCAATAACAACATCTAATATTTATAAGATACCTCTCACACTCATACATATAATATACTATAATCGAAGTCAAATATTTTACCTTGGACTCTAAGGCCCAGCTTCAACGTTACCAACCATGACCTTTAAAAAGGTTATGCTGATGCATCAGAAGAGTTACGATGATTGAGAAGAAATTCAAACGTGAATTTTATAAATGTGATATGAGAATGTATATTTTATACATATTTTATATTTTGTACATTATATATAGTATACTTTATACACTATAAATTGATAAAGGTTACGCAAAAGTATGTTATGATCAAATAAATATAATTAAATCACATAATACGTCATTAATTACTTCGAATAAATGAAGGTAATAACAGTGAAATGGATCTGATTTTCAGAATTAAATTCTCTTCGTTTTGTGTACGTTAATGATAATTGAATTAAATGAACGTGTTATGAAATATTTAATAATCAATATATTTGTTTATTATTCGCATTTAATTTACAAATACATTTGATAATATAAATCAATTTACGTAAAAGCAATTGCAATTGTTTGTATTGAACTCATAAAATGTTATGTTTTAAGTCATCTATATTTGTTCCAATTATCTTTTATTATAAGCTATTTTCAAATATGTTTTATACTCATATAACAGGAGACTTACAAAAACATTAAGAAGTTAAGTTTTTTTAATTATTAAAACATTAACATTAAATTTAATTTTTAGTTTTATAGCATTGAAATCACACATTAACATTAAGTACGAAATACGAATGAGTTACTAGTTTTGACCAGCCGTTATAAATTGAGCAAATTATAGATGTATTTTGAAATTCAATCCGACGAACTTATTAGTTCGATTTTTGTAATTTTTTCATATTTTCAACAGTTATATAGATAAAATCTCTGATAATCTTGAAACAGCATCTGCAATTGTCTGTTATAGCACCAAAATCAATGTGCCTATAAGTCTATTAGCGCAACCAAATTACTCCCACGATTGATTGAATGATTCAAATTTTTGAGATCCTGTAGTCAAACGTCAGTTCAAAGAAATTTTGATTCATACTATGACCTCGTCATCACTTTAGAGGAATTCCGAGAACATAAGACAGTCATAATATAAATAAATATAACTGTAAAATGTATGGAGTACCACCGAAACAAATTTAGACAGAAGTAAGAAGGATATTTGAGTTTAAATTTTAACTCACATTTTAGGTATAGAGCTAATGTTTATATATTATACTAGCTGACCCGGCAAACGCTGTTCTGCCTTACTCTTATCATTTAGGGGGATGAAAAGATGTTGGCCGATTCTCATAGATACCGGACAAGCACAAAAAATTTCATCAAAATCGGTCAAGCCGTTTCGGAGGAGTATGGCAACGAAAACTATGGCACGAGAAATTTATATATTAGATGTATTTAGAAATTAAAGACTCTAAAACGGATTTTAAACGCGATTTATTCATTATATTTCCCGACATTATGTCATATATAGTTGAGTACTCTGATATTTAGGTTTTATGTTAATACTAAGGAAATGATTAAGACATTATCAAACGCTTAGGTATTTAGAACAAGAAAAGTTAGTAGAAAGTGAATATGCAGCGAACGTGATCATAATTCAATATTAGTTGACTAAGCCGATTTGTTACAGAGGATTAACATTTCATACCTTGTTTGGGTTTGTAGGTTAAAAAGACTATTAAATTGTAGGTATCATAAACGTAGGTTATAATTTATATTATATAGATGATAATCGATGTGCATCGTAATGGAAAATTCTCTTTTATATGTCTAACTTATTACCACTTATTGTTATTAAGATTTAAAAATTTTAATGTCCTCATACAGGTTGTCCTTGGTTGCACAATTTTGGGTATTTTATTTATTCCATTAAGTAACAGTAAGTTTAAGGTTGTATAATAACAAGGTGAACAAGCCTATGTAATAAAGTAAATGGTTTAATGCGTCCGAAACATTTTTTTCCCATTTAATTGTAAATAAATAAATAATTAATTAATAACAACAACTCACCAATCCTTGTATTCTCGGAAACATTTTGTCTTTCACTTCACAATGTTCACTAAAACAGATCACTTGGTAATCACAAGCACTCGCACTGGCATAGTCGAAAAAATGTTTGGAATACCGCAAGGCATGCACCCGGACCGCTTCTGTATATTACATACGTGCGTGATGTACAACGCTTCGAACGTTTCTGCCAGCTCTACGACCGCACGAAACGCCGGCGCATAATGATTCATATTTGATACGTAGAGGGGAACGATGCCCCTTATCGTAAACCCCGATTTCTGACATCAATAGCATGAAACTTGGAAATACTTTTTAGATAATTATGTTGTGAATAGATAAACATTGTTTGTAAACAAACTCATTTGCTTGGTACCATTTTTTATTTCTGATGCGTACAAATTTATAGTAAACATGTTTTACAAGTCGTTAGTACAACAAATAAAAAAAAAATAAAAAAACTTATCAAAATTTAGATCAAAATGAAGGCTTGTTAAAACAAATTTCTATATTATTACAAAAGTTCCTTCTATTTCATTTTTTTTTTATATTGTATATTAAAATTAGTAGTATATTTATATTTAAAAAGAGGATATTTAAGATTTTACCTTTTCAACTTTATCTGGTCAGAGCGTGCCGTAAAAAGCAATAAGAAACTATGTTTTGTACGCATTATCTCGAATATTTTTAATGAGTCTTTAGTTCAAATGCACTTAGTTTAGTTCAAGTGTATGTAACATTTAATAAGACATTCAAAGAATTACAAAACTTTAAAGTAAGAAAGACAAACTAAAAAGAACTTTACGGAAATCATCACGTTTACAAGTTATAAGGAATTAAAAAAACCTTGCTAGTAATAACCTCAAACCTGACATTAGAACAAAAGGTTGATTGGCTAATTAAATAGCAATGTAAGGTGAACAAACGATTACTTTCTTCCCGCAAAGTTTTCTTTTGTCTACGAGAGTATAAATAAATAATTCTTCAAGAGTTTCATAGCTGTCCGTGTTAACTTTGAGACAAATTTAAAAATCTAGTATAATTTTTAAATCCCAAGATCTTTATCTATTATGGTTATTTTTTGATGTATGAAAAAAGATGATTCTTCGGAATGACGTGATGCTTTAATAGTTACTTAATTAGATTTTCTCGCGTGTATAAAAAGCGTCATTTAATATGGCAAATACGTCATCTCGTCATAAATGTATGAATATTTAAAAACAAGTTTTCCTCACAAATGCAGACACTAAAACGTTATTTATGCTACATTGCAATAAATCCACTAGTTGCATCAATTTTGGTTAGCCTTGGCGCATCAAGCCACAAATATTGATACTAGAGTCGCGATTTAAACAAGAATTAATATGACAAAGGATTGAAGTATAATTTAATGTTTTGCTATGATACGGATCTGTTTGTGCTTTATAATTATCGACTGTCATTGACGTGTATCGGGGAAATCCTATCGCGTGCGATTTATATAACCTATGTTTTTTTCTATTTGTACATAATCGTTATTAATCACTCAAATAGTTTAAAGTCGAGTGTTTGATCTAAGCTTCTATTAATCGTTCGCTCGACTTCGTTTCACTGATATGTGAGTAAAAGTTAAAACTGTAAACCATGGATATATAGTGAGACCTAGATATGTAGATGCCAAACGTTAGTATGATAGTATCTTGTTATTTTGAAACATTGATTTATTCTAAAATGCTTGTCAAAAAAACTCTTGGAATAACGTGATAAGAAAACAGATCTACAGGTAAAGATGCAATTTTATCTTATAGTTATTCTTTACAGATTAAAAAGTCTTTTTTTAGAAACATTAAACTTAATAAATTACCTTCAAATTACTGTATTTACCTGAGAGGGTCAAGTCTATTTTTATCTTTTTATAGTGTTAATGTTATTTGGGCGGGGGTCAATGGATTCTTTATTATATTTGTATTTTTTTTGGAAATATGACTTGGCGGCAGAATAGGTTAGGTTGAAATTAATATGAGACTGTATGCAAATCATTAATTATTTACCGGTGAAACGAATTCTTCGAGATAGAATAACACGTTCTCTCTTGCACGCGTTATTTTTATGGATATCAACTCAAGTCAACTATGCGATTTCTTTATTTAAATATTTTTTTAAATACTCAATGAATCTCGCAATTTCCATTCCAATTTCTCTTTTAATGCGTGTTTTGTAAGTTTAAAGGTTGGCAAGGTAACATTATTTGGTTTTAAGATTTGGCCAAGACCTACTAGGAATAAAATTTTAAAATGGTTTTTGTGGATTATCATGAGGACTGGACCGCGACGGGAAATATTCTGTTTTATATTTTGTATTTGAAAGTAGCATTATACGGTTAGTACAAGGGTTTTCTAGCTTTGATAATAAAGATAACATTGCTTGTTTCTTGTGAGTTTTGTATGCAACGAAATCAATTTTAAAAATTTCATCCATAAAACAATTAAAGATCGTGAAATATAGTGACGTAATATAAATAATTATGCGCCGCTGCCAAATAATACATGTCTAAATATCGTTAACTGGTAAGTATATATGGGAAAATGTAATTATATATTATATATTCAAGTACACACATTCACCTTATTGGTGATGTGAATGGTTTTCATCCGTCTGTCATTAGGTGACCATTATTTGTTTCCTGTGTCATTAACAATGATTTCTATTTTATTGCGAATACTTATAAGCTGTAGCTTGGCGTAATCAGATAAATATAATAAATGCGATCGCCTTCCTTGTAAAAATGTTATCAAATCTAAAAATAGAAATAAAATAAATAAAAAAAATCATGCAAATGTTTGTAATTACTTGCATTATGCTACAGTTTATAATATATTTTATATAAACTAGTAAAAGTCGCGCCTTTGATTGATTTTTGATCGGGTCGACCATGTCGTCTACTTACATTACATGAACCATCTTTTTTCAATGTCGATAAATCCGCATGTTTATTGATAGCATTATTATCAGCCAATTAGAGTCATAATTTCTTAGTAACCATGTGTACCATGAAAATACATAGATTGACGGTTATTGATGTAAAAATTTATGTCATATTTATCGATATATTTCAAACTCAAATCAATCAAACTGATTATACAAAAAATATATAGGTATAAAATAGAGCACAAAGAAATTTATGGTACATTATATACTTATACATCAACAGTCTCCTTCTTCGCAGTCGGATAAAAAAACATCGCATTCACCAACGCGATTGTAACATCCATTGGTTTGCCAAAACGGATTAAGTTCTAAAAATAAACCCCAACGATACCACAATAAAGATAAATTAGTAGTAAGCAGTATAAATAAATGTCAAAATAGTAGAATGATAATTCACTTTGCCATTTAAATACGTTATCAGTTCCAATAAAAGTATAAAGCGATTGTGCGATTTCCGAATATAGATAAGAAATTATCGCATGGATACAAAAGAGTTATTAGGTTTTTTAGGATTATCCTGTTGACCTAAAAACATTGAATAGATAAGAAGATAATCTCGGTTTGAAAATACTTAAAGTCGCGGCTTTTTATGAAAGGGTACAGATCGAGTACAGATGATGTCTTTGTTGGCATCAAATTCCTCGAATTTTCACACAAGAAGTTAGTAATTAAGGTCATAATACAAATTTCTTTAACGTTTCAATGGTGCTAATGAGAGTTATTGTTCTATATAGTCCTTAGAATGAAAGTTCATGTATTTTAATTACATGTTAAGAATAATTCGAAGCCATCATATATTATCTTCTTTACTATGTGAATAAACAAAGCATATCATTTTTACAACGTAAAGAAATAAAATTCTTCCTTTTAATTTTCACATAATAAGTAATATGATATGGAGCTGAAGAGTTTGTTTAAATATTCTTGCTAATCTCCAAAACTATTGGACGAGATACGATATAAATATCATCATCGATTATAAAATAGTTATATATGCTCGTATAATTTAGTCGTTAAATGCTAAAACTAACCTAAAATAAGACAAAAAATATTATCTCTAGCAAATTTGCCTTATCGTGACCTCTTTTTTTGAAAACATTATCTGATTGATATGATAAGCTCCAATCTCATCTTAAATCTCTTATGTTGCAATTGTTTGCATTCACATAATTTGTATCATTTTTTATGTGGTGGTGGGTAACTCAGCTTTGTGGCAGTACTATGGTATAGAGATTAAAATTATTAAGGAATTGTTGTAATCTGAAGTGCATTAAAAATTAAAAGTCAGCATTGTGTATTTTTTTCCCTGTTCAGCATGATATATTATTGTTATTGAGGTGCAGATGTTAGCGCGAAAGCCTGAGCTTAGGTAGCCTGAAACTCAGAGTTTCTCTGAAATACATAAGCGACTTATACGAAATGCTTTAGTCTGTAAGAGTACAAATGTTTCATTATTCTTAACTTGTGGGAAATTAAGTATTGCCAGACCCATATGCGATTATATATAAGCAATTACTCTTAAAATCTTAAAAATATGATATCCAACTCCGGAAATAATGATTTTATTATACAATTTAATTATTAGGAAATGTAATAATTTAAAAAGTTAGAGTAATAGTTAAAACTCATTTATAATTACGTTTTGGTTTATTTACAAAGGCATCACAAACAACATTACACGAAAATTAACAGAAGCAGTAAACATTATGCATTTTTTTTTTGTAAAAACGGAATAAAAACTATTTAATAACATAATTAAAACTCCAAATTCAAAGCCTTGCTAATGTTATGAAATTTTTCAAGGTATACACGATAGAAGGAGCTGAAAACTAATTAACTAATTAATTCTATTATACGAGAAAAATATAAGACTAGTTGATGTGACGAATAAAATTATGTCGCTAATTGTTTAATTATCACTAATCAGTATTTCGTTCAATGACTACATAAGTATACCTATTACTATCGAAATAATTAATGTGATATTCGTATAGTTATGCTTGTTACTCCATCACTCAAAACTAGGATCTTTGTGAAATTTGCTGCTGAGATTTTTATATAACCTCACTAATGGAGCTGGCGACTCACTTGTTTCGCCGCTCACGACTGTTCTTTGCATTAACAACGATGTCAAAGTATTGCCTGCTTCTAAGACGGGTGTAGGCTATTCGTTTAGTGGGAAGTCCTACATAACCCACAGCTTTTTCCCTAGCCGTGTGCAGTGCCTTCTTCACTTGGAAAAAATAAAAAAAGGAAAAAGCTATTGCGTGGCGCTGAACCTATTACTTATATACTTTTGAAGCTACTTTTAAACCGTAGGCTACAGCTATTAATACAAAGCATAGCGATGTTTATGCAGTGGTGGCTCAGTGGTGAGAACCTCGTACATCAAAATAGATAAGTCGGGGTTTGAGACCGGGCGAAAGTGCAGGAAATAAATCGATTTTTCTCTGCACATGTATATAAAATCACCACTGCTTAAAACGGTGAAGGAAAACATCGTGAGGAAACCGGCATGTCCAAAAAAAAAAGTTCGATGACATGTAACATCTGCCAACCCGCACTTGGCCAGCGTGGTGGAATATGGCCTGAACTCTCATAGGAGGACTGTGTCCCAGCAGTGGGAACATATATGGGCTGATGATGATAGCGTTGTTTACTAACCTATTTGTTTATTTAAATGTCAAATAAACAAGATAATCTTCTTTGTTTGTATTTATTTCATACAAAACCATCTTTCATAACCCGGTTATGTTCTTATCAAACAATTTATTCCCTTATCATAACATCTGATAGCTATTAAGAACACGATAATATTATCATGAAGACAACAAAATTGCTTTAATGATCCATTTAAATGGATAAACATTGCGTTTTGGTTGCATTTTTTACACGACTTGATTACGTCTGTGAGTCGAGTGCTTGGGAATGTAATTGCAACTTTATTTATTGTGCAATTGAGTGCAATTTCCATGGGTCGGTAGACAAAGGTGTATCCAGCTAGCTTTTAAAGAAATGGAAGAATAACGGAATCTAATAAAAATGAAATTGTTGCATTTTAAAAGACAATAAGAAATAAAGATTCCACTGTGGTTGTATTTGATTATGTGATTATTTTATAAGAAAGAAAATTAAAAGCTTAAATAAAGGCTTAATAAATATAACACAATTTAAAAAGGATACAAAAACATTGTTTGCCGCTTGCTTGTGCTAAGATAAACCGTGAAACCCCGAAAATTATTTTTACTCATAACTTTAGCAAATGTTAACAATAATTATCGTTATTTTTGTAATAGTTTCTAAATATACAGTATCTTGATACATTAATTATCATCACAACTTTCTGTAACGCAGGCACGAAACAAAGAAAAGAAAATTTCACAATGTATTTATCACGATAAAGACATTGCAAATAAAGCAAAGAAACATAGCATATACTGTATATGATTCAAGAGACAATAGTTTCTTTGAATCATGGAAAAGCGCTAAGTAAAACCTATGACTAATTTCAACAGCATGTAAGAGGAAATGACCTGATTTAGCTAATACGTCAAATTACGTGTTGTTTATTTGGAGATAATTTTATCTTATGTTTATTAGTGACATCTTAAAGATAATAGATAAACCCACAGACTCACTGTGGTTACGCACAAATTATTTATTTTGTGCGTTGTAGGAATTTTTGTATACTATATGTATATTCAGAAGATGCTCTACACTATTCAATTTCCCAGAAGTATAATAATATTATAATAAGACGAATAATTAATGTACTCAATGTACTTATGATATAAGAATTATACTGGCGATGGAGGCCAGTTACAAGAACTTCATAAATTTGGGGATATATTCATATTAGACATATCTAAAAAATACATTTTACATCGAGGACAGTGGTGAATCCTCGAGTAGGGATTTCGGGATTAGAAGAGCTTGTAAGAAATAAATAGATCATTCGATTTATCTGCACCTTATCCATATCATTACAGCTCAATAAAGAAGGAATACATAGTTTTTACTTATGTTTTATTATATGCGAGTATTATACATTTAGAAATTATAAAATTTTAACGGATTTTCAGGGGAATTTATTCATTATATTATTGTTATAAATATATTGATGATTCGTTATAAATTATGTCATGATCCCGATGAACGTCCGGTTGAATAATATAATAAATAAATGTCTTAATTTCTAAAGGAAAACATCGAAAAGAAATTGCTCGAAAAATTTAAAGTTTGCCAACATGTGAATTTTTTCTGTTATTTAAAAATTTCTCATTTATAAAAGCATTTGAATACTATAAAACTAAAAATTGACACGTGCCAACCTGCACACGATGCGTGTTTAATTAGAATTTAGAACCCTCACAGGAGGCCTGTGCCTGCAGTGGGAACAAATCAACCCGTGATCATTATGATTGGACTTTTACATCACGCCCTCGAAACTCGTATATAAGCAACACTATTTTAAAATGACAATCAATCCGTTCCAAATATTATACGAAAGATAATATTTGAATATAAAGTAAATGAATGAAGAGCATGTGATTTTCAAATAATCTAAGTATTTACCGTACAGTCGTTCAAGAAACCGCTTTTAGAATCCAATAAGGTATCTATCGAGGGCTGATAAGGGCACTTAATGGAGTAGAACGAAGTAATTACTTTTAGCAGTTTACACTTCATTGCCGATATCGATTCAAGATAAAATCAAATTGCTTTTATTAGACTCTTTGTTTGACTTCAAGGAAATCTTATGTTTACAATTACGTTATTACGTTGAGTATTCTTTATTAAGTCATTAGTGATTGGGAAATATTATCGTACTAGACGCTCGTACCGGCTCCGCCCGGATATCAAGATTCCTGTTTTATTCCAAGGGAGCATTTAATCGGGATAAAAATTCTATCATCCAAGTCAACTTATACCCTGTCTGTATACCAAATTTCATCATAATCCGTTCAGTAATTTCAGTGTGATCGACGGACAAACATCCAAACAAACAAACTTTCACATTTATAATATTAGTGTGATGTCACAAGCTTCGGCGCGTTGGTTTCTGATAGTGCGTTTTAATATGCTAAAGAGTTTGTTGGAATGACCAATATGAAATATTTTTTCACCGTTCAATATGTACTTGACCCCTATGCTATAGGCTTTATTTATCACGAGTAAAGCCGAAGCTAATCTATAGTATAATATAAATAAAGATTTTTATGAACAAACCTTGGGTAGGGGGTTAAATAGAATAAAACTTAATAGATGAAACTTCATAAAAAATGATAGCTTGTTGCAATTGCTCTGTGATATAGGTGATGTGCCTGCTACGTTGTTTTAAAAAACTGAATCGTTTAAATTCCAAAGATTTTTTCAGAGTTTAGTTCAAAGACGAAATATTCACAAATTCTAGGTATGCTTAGAAACTTTGACCTTGAATTTGATTTAACATCATTAAGAGTTTATTGAAAGCACATAATTGCGCAATAAACACAAATAATTTAGTATTGAATTTCTTTTCATCTTCGTACAATATTATTTTTAGGTCGATACAAACCCAATTTTAGTCTTACGTCTAAAATAGCTTTATGTAAAAAGTTTTTCGCTTCGGCAAACTTGTCAACAACAAACTCAAGATTTTATTGCCCCGTATTATAAAGTTTTGGCATATTCGAAAGGTTTATGCTATATGCCTTGCTATTCAAACTGAATTATATTTAGAAGTTATTGCATGTATAAATTGTGTGGAGTTATTCTGAAATCCGGACGGTGAATAAATTGTCAATAGGTAAAAAAAACTGTTTGGAAAGTTTCACTGCATATCGCTAAAAGCAGAAAGTTATAAGGTTTATAGGTTCAGGGTACTATATTTTTAAATAGGGTGTTTTTGTAAAAGCAAAAAGACTCAGTTTAGAAGTTAGTTCGATACAAATATGTCTTTTTTCGTATAAGATTATTTAATAAACTAGAATTTGGGCAAGTTGGTATATAAACATATAAATAATATGTTATATACATATTAACATCACAATATTAAGATGGTGGTAATTGTTAAAACTATGTACTGTATGACGAATCAAAATTGCTTCTAGGAGAAGTGTAACTGAATAAATAAATGTTTGAATTTGAGTTTTGAGTTTGATGTAATAGCCTTCATGCTAAGATTAATTCATTACGTACAAAGTTTCATGTACATATACCATAAGCTCCCATCTCGATGAACAATACATCCCGAAATTTCATACCCATTCTAAAACGACTCGTATTTCCAGGTGAAACGGTCCATTATGCTGAAGATGGCGGACGCCTGCGCTGACAGCTCGAAGCAGACACGCTTCCATGAAATGCACGTCCAACGTCACAATAACGTCAGCATATTGTATGCTGATATCGTCAACTTTACCCCATTGTCTGAGCGTCTAAGCGCCTCGGACCTTGTGAAGACTTTGAATGAACTGTTTGGCAGATTCGATCAAATCGCTCAGGTAATTCTGTACCTTGGGTACAGTGTTTGTTTTGTAATTCATGTATCTGTGAATTAAGGCTTTATGATTTCATATGATGAGAATGTATGATTTTTAGTGTTAAAATGACGGTTATTTTGTATTGTATGTTTGTTTGCTTTTTGTGTTATTAAGTGTAGAGTACCCAGTTTTGAAGACAACATTCAAGACTAGCTTATATTTGAGAAGCTTCAAGGGTAAAGATACGAAATAATAACGTTTATGTGATTACTCAAAATAGCGTTAAGAACTAGAAATCTTGTTTTTAATATGTTTCCCAATTAGTTTCTTAGATTTTAGTTAATGAAAACTAATATGAATTCTCTTTGATGGACCACTAATTGTTTGAGATTTCAAACAATCAATTAATTGAATAACTATATACTTTTATTTCATTTTGCTAATGATTTACTGTGTTTTTTTACGGTAAGTAGGGGAGCCAGAGGTCTGTTTCCTCACCCTTCTCAGTCCATTCCTTCTTTCCAGTCATCAATCCTTTCCTTTTCCCTTACTGTTTAAAAGTCGACAGCGCTTACCATCAGCCGAACTACCAGCTCAGTAGCCCGCTATGATATAAAAAATAAGGGACCCCAAGTCTGCTAACTAAGAAATGCATGAATTGTATCTAAATTATTTCACATCAGAATAGTTTGACAAATGTTGTACAAAATATTTCTATATAATAGTAAGACGTTTTTATTTCCATTTGATTAAGTACAAATTGATATTGATGAAGGTATCAAAAGAAAAATGCCACATCCGTTAAATGACAAACGGATGCGCTATATGAATCAGAAGAACAATCTTCAAGTAATGTTATTTTGTACTTTAACATCAATTACTTCACTACCAATTTAAACAAGTTTCACTTCGTTTCGGTCGATAAAGGTCCTTATGATACATAAATACAGACCACAGACACACATATTTTCCCTATAGAACTACTAATATACAAAATTCGAACCAGCTAGTTTGATCTACAACCGAGGTTGTTCAGTACAGCAGCAGCGAACTTCTGCAAACTTAGTAACATTAAATGTTGAGTAAACTGCACGTTGTTCAAAAGTTACACAGACCGTGTAATGTAAATATACGTAATATCTGTGAAATTAGTGAGGTAACTTTTAATACAAACTTAAACTGCTCTTTTATTACGAGCATTGTTAAAGTTATATTAAGCTGTAATGAGCTAAGCTAAACTAAAAGCTAGTTTTTATCCAAAACCTTGCTTATAAGCGCCACTTCACCAGCCAAGCGAATTTAAAACAGTGGGAATAACATTCTTGAGAAAAAATATAGCCAATTGGAAACAACACTAGCAGTATGTAAATGAAATCTGCATTAAATCGGAAACAGTCGTTTTTGACTTGCACAACCATACCATACGTAAACACATAAGTTTTTATTCGATACCTTCATTATACAGAAATATGCATATTGCATATTATAATTATAAATAAACATAAAACTACGAAAAAGAGAAATTCGTCCAATGAATTATGATCTACAAAAGTATTCGATGTCCTCCTAACTGATCAACAGATCCAAATTTATTAAAAACCCGTTAATAAAGAATTTAATGAATAAAATTATAATATAAATGAGCTTCATATAAATTAATGAAGTGGCGCTAACGCTAACCGAATGACCAAAATAATTAACCAAATGCAATTTACGCTATTAACCAGTGGCGGTGTTATGATGGTTTTAATTCGATATTGATTTATTTACACGTGTTTGCTCTCTGATGCATTTTGTTAAAATATTATTAACTAACAGCTCGTCTAGAATTAAAATCATATAATTTATAGCTATGTAAAGTTACGTTCATATAACGGATCGTTAAATCCGCCTCGACCTCACCCGTGGTACATAAAATATTGCCTATTACACTTCAGAATCACGTACGTATCTACTGATGAAAGAACTTTTGAAATCGGTCCAGTAGTTTACATAACAAGTTCAAAGACACAGAAAATCTCTTCAGCTTTGTATAGTTTTTTTTAACCTTATATCCCTCGACGCTCTGTATAAATGTTGTACTTCTACTATATAAATATAAAAAATTCTATCATATAAGAAAAGGGGAAACAAGAAAATGCATAAACTAAAAATTGCTCAGCATTTTTTAGCAGGCGCATAAAATATAAGGCACGTAAATTGTGCTGTGGGAGCAATTACAATAAATGTCTAGTGCTGGACCGGATCTGCTGCTCATGAATTTTCATTTACACACATTAAGCAAGAACATTGTTCGTATGTAGAATATGAAATAAAATTGAATAAAACGAGGACACGTAAATCTGCATTCTGATGTGAATATAATAATTATCCAGTGACTATATTACACATAATTAGTACTAGTTGCGCGTCGCGGTTTCACCCGCGTAAGTCTCTATCCCGTTGGAATATCGGGATAAAAAGTTGCCTATGTGTTATTCCAGTTGTCCAGCTATCTACGTACCAAATTTCATTGTAATCGATTGAGTACTTTTTGCGTGAAAGACTAACAAACACACACACACATCCTTACAAACTTTCGCATTTATAATATTAGTAGGAAGGATTTTTTTTCTATACACGAAAACTATATTTTTCTTTGCACAGCGCAAATGAATACGAAAACTAAGGATAATCGTTTTGTTTAGAATTGCATTGTTGGAATACTTTACGTAAAGTTTTGATATGTAATGGATTTAACGGATGAATTTTGAATGAATTATGACACGGCATATTAATCAGTCTACCCGGAGCTAAATCTACCTTATTTTTAGCTAAAATATGAATATAAAACTATTTTAAAATTTACGGCCCGTTTATTAAATAAGTGTGTGCTCCTAATATTAAAACTGCACTATCTTCCCAGATAATTCTCCTTTGTTTAAAGCATTGCATAGAGATGGTTGGTAGTACGGTACACTTTGACAGCTCACCTGTGAACTATCACTTTGAAGATATTGTCATCTTTGTGCATGAGACAATCTTTGTTCCTGACAGCTATTTTTCCGTTGTACATCCCAGCAGTAGAAGTGAGCAGATAAGATGTTGATTTGAATGCTTCGTATTATGTAATCAAACAATAGATGAGTGATGTAGAAACGTGGTTTAGTATTTTAATTCGTTGTTTTAAAATGTATACGTACTCTGAGTCAGATTGGATTGATTATAAAAAATGTTTTTTATTTTATTAATTAAGAAAAAAGTTCCGGTAAAAGAGGTTATATATTTAATTACGTAACAAATAATATCGAAGTTAAAGCGATGCGAGACACTGTCATGGTGAATTATGCAAAGTTACATATCATTTAAATGAACTTCGAAGGTATTTAAAACAGTGTGAAGGTCAAATTCCTTAAGAACACCCGACCTTTGACCTACGAAGTTTTGTTCTAAAGGATTAAAGTTAAAACTGTCCTAAAGTACATTAAAGCGTAGAACATTAAAACGCGAGACAAAATTCACTTCTAAGGTTAAGGTTTTTGGCTTTAATTCCGTTTTGACTTCGTTGTGAAAATCATTCTTTCATAGCTATTTTATGCCGTAGCATTAAACTAAGCTTGTGGTTCGCCTGATGGTTAGCGATCACCACCCTTAACATTTGCAGAGTTAGTGTCTCTGCCCGCTTTTATGAGGTAAGGGAGAAGAAAAGGATTGACGACGGGAAAAAGGTATGGATTGGGAAGGGTGAGGCAAAGTGGCCTCCGGCTCCCTCACTTATCCTACGAAATACAGTAGTATGCTACAATTCCGCGCCGGTTTTCTGTGTGTGGTATTTCCCCGGTGCGAGCTGGCCCAATAAAAAATAACAGAAGCTGTTATTATTACACTGTGGCCTCTATACATTTTTCATTTGCCCATTTTCTTTAGGAAAACCAGTGCATGCGGATTAAGATTCTAGGCGACTGCTACTACTGCGTGTCAGGTCTCCCCGTGTCCAGACCGAACCACGCATATAACTGTGTCAATATGGGCCTGCAAATGATTGACGCCATACGGTATGTTAAAATGGATATATTATTATATAGCCTAGCAATTGTCGAATTTTCCATTAGGAGGATTTTCCTGGAGGCTAAGACTATTTTGCTTGATAACTTTGTAATTACCCACTATGTAATTGTAAGATATTATATGGATATTATGTGTGTGTAAATGGTTAATCAACCTCAAGTGTTGCACATATTGACTGAAAAATACCCAGAAAACTAAATAATTATTAATAGAACATGATTTGGAAACATTTCAACAAACAATAACAATATGCAGAATATATGGAATCTAATAAGTACCGACTAACAACGCTGCTAATCAATTCCAACACATATTTTAGACAAGATACTACATAAAGGTTACTTTTCAGGTTTGTAAGAGAAGCGACTGGATTCAACGTGGACATGCGCATAGGCATTCACACTGGCAACGTGCTGTGTGGGGTACTCGGCTTGCGCAAGTGGCAGTTTGACGTGTGGAGCGATGACGTCACGCTGGCCAATCACATGGAGTCTGGCGGGATCGCGGGGTATGCCTTATAGCGCTGTATACCGTGTAGTACATAGAAGTAAAACGTTAAACGTAAAACGTTACGAAAATACACAAGGTTTTTAACTATGCAGCGTGGAATTTTGTAATGCCACCTGGAGAGAAAGTACTTATAATACGAGTACTTTAGATGGAAATTTTTCTCAATGAAAACTTTCCATTATTTTTTAAAAGAAAGTATTGCGTACAGGAATATTAAAATAAAAATAATGGAATGTTTTCTATGAGTAAAATTGTACATAGTACTAAAAGTACTATCTTTTCAGGCGTTATAACAAAATTCCATCATGTACATCTATCATTACTTTAGATTTTAAGGACCATTTCACAACTTTATAATTCACATAGGTACCTACATACATTTTCACTTATTATTTGTTATTTCAACTGACGGATAAGTTAAACAAAATAAACCCAGAAATTCTATAGAACATCACTTGAAGACCATACTTTACTCGTTTAGTTTGTTTCCTAACTTCATTTATAACCACTTATAAAACTGTAAGCCCTGTCTTGAGCTGAATTATCCGCTATGAGTTATAGAATTTCCGAGCTTAATTATCCAGGCAAAGGAGTGAGGACTTTCCTCGGAAAGTGTTAGCACTTTTCACCGTTTGACGTTAACTTTGTGATGTAGTTTTCTTCAGAACAGAATTATGGAGGAAGGATACAGAAATGCTAGACTCTATATTTTATAATGCTTTACCTGTTATGTAGTTCAATTGCATTGTATGACAAATGATTAACATTTTCAAAAAACTTTTTAACGGATTCTATACGTCACGTCTCGCCGTGACCACGCTCGCTGTAAAGTGTTCGAAACGTCGGATTAATAATATAATGAATAAATCGCGTTTAAAATCCGTTAAAAAGTTTTTGATTTCTAAATGTATAATTCTCGCGTAAAATCAAACGCAAGAAAATACTAACATTTTCTATTTCATTTATGTTATAGTAACGTATAACATAGGGGTAAATAAGCTTTCTTTTGCTTAGAGAATTTCAAAACAGTTTTTCACAGATTTATTACCTACATCATTTACTTTAATTCCTATATCCTTTTGTTGCGAGTTGGTTATGTGTGCGATGAGACTGAAGTCATTTGATTTAATTAAATCCATTGTTGTGAAGTTTAGATTCGGGGTAACATTTTTGATTATGGGTCCATGATATAATAAGTATTTGTTTATTATTAATTAGACGCTCGTCTTGGCTCCACCCGCTTCCTGTTTTATGCCAAGTCAGCTCATACCTTGTCTGCAAACCTTTTTCTTCATCAAAATCGGTTCAGTAGTTTCAGCGTGATTTACGGAAAAACATCCAAACAAACACACTTTCACATTTATAAAATTACTGTGATTGCATGTGTTTAAGTATCATTGTATATCAAAGGCAAAGAGCATGCCCGTACCTAAGCGGTAAGAGGATTTTACACAAGAGCATTAAATTTAATTGTATAATATATTTGTATTACAGTCGGGTTCATATAACAAAGGCGACCATGTTACAACTTGGAGGTAAATTCGAAGTGGAACCTGGAGATGGGGCATCCAGAGAGGGCTACCTCGCTGACCATAAGATTGAAACGTATCTGATCGTACCTCCTAAAGTAAGTTTGATTATTGGCACATATTTTTATACGGAAAACACTTGAGACAAGGATGATCATGGTAGTAAAGACAGATAATATATATAGTTTAGCAGTATGCTCGTTACCTTTTACCGTGGTTGCCTGGAAGAGATCACTTCTAAGTGATAAGGCCGCCAAACAAATTGTACGCTTTATTTTACTCATTATTATTATTATCTCTAAGTTTCCTTCTATGTACAATGTTGTTGAAGAGTTAAATAAATAAATAAATAAATAATATAGTGACAGGTTTGGCAACAACCTGTTACGGATTGCAGGATCCAGATACCACGTTATGTGGTAGAAATGTTTGGTCCTTAAACGAGTCATTTATATTTCTTCACAATCCGTAGGTATGACATATTGTGGTCTTTTTCTTCGAGACACCCAGCCTTGTAAAAATTGTGATACTTATTCATTCAATAACGTGGTAGCAATTTTCTTTTGAGTGGGCAAATCTTGTGTTTATACTCACGGACTCAGAGGAAAGGATGTGGGTTATGTCGGATTAAAACCCACGTGTTCCGTCGAGCCGCTTTAGTGAAAGGTCACGGGGCTGGTTAGTATACCTCCGCGACTGATGGTGTTGTTAGTTTTACGTTCCTTAGGTAGTAAGCAATCGTATAACCAGAAATGAAGCTCCAGTTAATTAAATTATGTCATTATCACTCAACAGATCTATCATCCAGCACAATACTTGAAGCAAATTATCGCGAGCACTAAGAGCTCTATTGTTCAGATATCATTAATCACTTCTAGAAAGGTCGACGTTCATTTCAGCGAGATATGAGAAATATCAGCTCTGTTTTATTTTGTGTTTTGGAAGGAAAAATGTATGTCAAATTATATATGTCTTCTGGTATTAATGAAATTTTTGAGATGGTCACTTAATAGGAAATATAATTAAGTGGACGAATTTTGTCGTTCTTCGTTGTCATTTTCTATAGAAAACTTATGTATTATCTTTGGTATTGGAGTGATTTTCATTACTGAATTTTTTTTTCTGTGAATAATACGAAAGTTAACGCTTAATATAATATACTATAATGATCAATTTAACTGTATCTATCTGTATATAAGTGAGATATCAAATACAAAGAAGAAATATAGACTTATTAAGGAAACACTATAGATTCCTTAAGAAAATTGGGGAACGTTATTTAGTAGTGCCATATTTAAAACTTTAAATTATATGCAAGTATAGTTACTTCTGCATATATTACATATTTCAAAGGACACTATTGTAGTCTCTCCATTTATAAACGTAACAGTCACAATTTATATCACAAGCTCACAAATGCAAATTTTATGAGGAACATTCCTGCAATTTTCAGGATATTGCAGTACAAATGTCGAAGCTTAAATATAAATGTAGATTGTAATATTTTATTGTGCACTGAGTTCTGTGTTTCATATTTCTAATTGTGTTCCTTCCCTTCTCATATTATTAACACGAACATGACCCTGTCTGTCTGTATCTTCACAACTGAACCTCTGAAGTGATGTGGATGAAATTTGGTATAGATTTAGTTTCAAACCCGCGAAAGAACAAAGCATAGTTTTTATGTCGGATACCCACGGGCAAGAGAAGTACGCGATTCGGGACTGTCAATCTTTTAGTATCACAAATGTAAAATATAATTTGTTATTTGCTCCACTGATTTCATAAACATATTACAGTAGATAGATAAGGCACGATAACCTATATGAATTCTGTCAAAGGCTCCACCGATGGTAAAGAGTGGCTAGAGGTCAGGAAATTGGGAATGCATAGATCCGATGTTACAATTCAACGCTTGATTGCACAGCAATCTAAAACTTATTCATAGTATTCGAGCTGGATAATATTATGTAACCCTAGTGGAGTATTTGAAATCTATCCAATTACCATTTTGCATTGATTTTTTAGAATGTTAACATATATTTGGGCAAACGCTTATTTGATTGGGAATTATAAGGTTCAGGGCAGTTACGAGAAATTTTATATCAGTACATACAGTCTTTTCCAAACTGGAATTATTAATGCTTTAAGACGTCATTGAAAACTTTAAGTATTGGTTAATGTGCTGAACATAGATTCATTAGATATTTTAATTCGTTTCAGACTATGTAGTAGTTCATTTAAGCCTAAAAATAATCAATTAAAATAGGTCTTTATTCATTATAATATTTACCCTGATGTTTTGAATGTAATCCTGTGTTAATTTGTTTTTTAACAGGTAATTATTTAATATATTTATTCCTCAAATACCCAAAAGTTCGCCGCCAAAGATGTTGGACAAAATATATTTACAAGTTCACTCGGTAAATGTTTCAAATTCAGTTTGCGGAGGTGAAAAGATAATTTACTGGATCTTTCGCGATTATTAACTTCTGGCTCAAGTTTGAGCATCTCTTTGAAAGTGGCTTACAATTTTTGCCTCTAATTAAACTTGGCAGCCACTTTTACAAGATTTTCGAGGCACAAAGAAATAGCTTTTGGTCTATGAATAAAAAGGATTCAAACAAACTTTGATGTTTTTGGAGAAACAGAAATCCAGACTGTATATTTTGTTATTCAAATTTTAAACCTTAATTACTATGTCTTTTTTGCGGCTTTATTTCCCTAAAGTTTTATAATTTTAATAACCAAGAATAATCGACTTGTTACTTTAAACATTCAAAAAGGTTAAAATTTTAATAAAATTACGCAGTGTAACTTATTGATTTTAATTATTTATAATTGAAAATAGAAATATTCCTTTATTAATATTTTAATTATTATTATCTACCGGGTTAAAAGGAGGAAATCCTCAATTTGACAGTATTTGTTTTTTTCGAGTTTGTTTCTAACTTTTGACTAGGTAAACCGTTTTTGGTTTATCGTTTCTTAGACTGTGTAGTAAAATTAACTATTAGCTAGTATATTTTATAGTAGAACCCCTCCTTATTATATTTTTTTTCTATATCCATTACTTCACATTCGTAAAACCTTAAATTAAAACGCAATATTTAAATTACAGAAACCGTCAGAAAACGGCCGTTTATCGGTATGTACTATCGATCGTAAGGCAAGCATCGTATCGTCGATATATCAAGATGTGTCGCCGACGAAACCGCGGGACAGTATTAGTCCAGCGCCTTCACAGCATAGCTTCATCGAGCAAGAGCCTCCTAAGGTCACGAGGGCTGAATCGATGAGGAACCCAGGTAAGGCTTTAACAGTATAGCATTGGCTAACTGGCTGCGTGATCTCATCATTGTCATTTCATAATTTTTATTTTTGTTTCTAAATAAAAGTTATTTGAGATACTTATCTTAAAGATGAAATCCTGTCAAAATGTCCGACCATTTCAAAAATTTATCAGATATATTACTATTTAACGACCGCTTTCTTTGAACTATGGTTAATGAGCGAGTAGCGTAGAACCGAGGGGTCCTGGGTTCGTTTCCATAAAGGAACGATCAGTGAAACAGGTGTTTATCTTCTGCCCCATACCTCACTAGGGAACAGGGAAATTCACTTTAATTACAATTTAAATGGTTATTATTTTGTTAGATTATTTATTAGGGAAGTATTTATGATGGACGCATTTTTATTATAGTATTTTAAAATTAATAAGTATTTTAAAATAAATAAAAAATAAAAATAGAACACATCTATTAGCAAGGACAAATATTAAGTACAATGATGCTCTGCCTTCTGAACTGGGTTATTACCTGTATCTCAGAAGACAGTGCCTTCCCTTTAAATTCATATACATTATATTTGTAATTTCGTTTTACGATTTATGTTAAAAAAAAAAAATGGAATTACAAAGAGATTGTGTTCGTTTCACATTTAAAGTTTGAATTATATACTCAGTCGGTCAAAAGCAGTGGTGGCTCAGTGGTGAGAACCTCAGACTTCAAAATCGATAAGTCGGGGTTCGAGACCGGGCGAGCGTGCAGGAAATAAATTGATTTTTCAATTTATCTGCGCATGTGGATAACATCACCACTGCTTAAACGGTGAAGGAAAACATCGTGAGGAAACCGGCATGTCCAAGAATTAAAAGTTCGACGACATGTGACATCTGCCAACCCGCACTTGGCCAGCGTGGTGGATTATGGCCTGAATCCTCATAGGAGGCCTGTGACCCAGCAGTGGGAACATATATGGGCTAATGATGATGATGATGATGACTCAGTCGGTTGATTTAAAAGTAAATTGAAAAACCAATTAACTTAACACGATCGGAATATAGACAGAAATCTATTATTACTTCGTTCCTACAATAACTTTCAATCAATAGTCCTCTTAGAATTAACCCAATTGAAATCGAATCATTTATCAAGCTATTCAAATTTACTGTAAGTACATAACTACACAGCTATTTATTTGTAAGAATACATTGTATTTGTAAGAATTTCCTTATAAGCAAAACAGTGTGCTATTTTTTAAGTCATTACGAAAATACTTATATACTTGTTGGCAAAGGAGCTGGTGGGTCGGCTGATAGTGAGCGACCAGCGCCGTTAATTTGCCTCTGCAAATGTCTGCTAGGCCTGTGCAAATGGATTGCCAACTTTATTGGATCAGGAAGAAGGAAGCGATTACTTGAGGGAATGGAGGAAAGGCCAAAAGGGTAAGGAAATGGATACGGGCCTCCGGATCCCCTCTCGTGGAACGAAACACAGTATCATGCTCCTTTTTCATGCCGATCTTCTCTGGGGTGCGAGCTGGCCCAATTCGTGCCGGAGGGTGTTCGACTCACACACCCATTTAGGAAAGAGTCCTATAACCTTTCCTTTAAATCTAGCTATGGACACAATAAACAAGGGTAATGTTCACGTTGCAGATTTAAACAGGCGAGCTTCAGTAAAGGTTGTGGCTTTCGAAAACAACAACGCAACAAGCGATACTATCGGTAATGGTGCCGTTGTTACCAAACCAAAGAGTCGCAGCGGTTCTATCATTGGTGCAATTAGTCCAATTATGGGTACAGGTAAGATTATTGTGGAGTTTTCTAAAGCAATTTTAGTAAAAGAATAGTATAAAGTATGCTATTTCTAAATAGATGCAATATATGATTTTATTTAGTCTGAAAATCATCACATTTCGACTAAGAAAAAAATAGTCTTTTAAAACTATCAGTTACTTGTCTATTTTCCGTTATAAATATCTATCAATGTAAATTATAAGACCTTAAATATAAAGTATAGAAGTATAATTAGATGTTTAGTCTACTTTTATACACATAAAAGAGCAAGCTCTTCATTTGCTGTCAATGTATCAAGGCTAATTTTGAAAATAGGGTGATATTAATGCTCTAAGTGGGTAAAAATAAATTATAAAAATAGGGAGCAAGATCTATATAGATATACTTGAGGGTGACGTCTTATCATGTTACTAAGTTTGATACAAAGTCTTTTCTTATATTAAATTTTAATAATTAGATATTTTTAAAGATTCTCTTTGTAATTGAATGCAACTTCTTACAATAAACATTTCTATATTAAAAAAGAAAATACTGAATGAGTTCAAAAATCTTTTGATTATACAACGTATCTTTCAAAGATCTGTGAAAAGGGAGCATAATTAAAAAGTTTTTTTGATGCTACAGTTATGTTCTTAGTCTAAATATTTTCTTTAGAGCGTTCTTCTGAAACGCCAACGCCGCAGCGGGAGCATTCAGCACCGATCTTTTCTAGAATGTTGAGCACCATTTCTATGGATTCTACTAGTTTGTATTTATTATCAAGATTGTCATTAATTCATTACTTGTGAATGCTTTCTATGGTTATTTAAAGATGTGGGTGGTTGTGATTGAAGAAGTATACGGTTTTTTACTTTTGATACTTTATCCTGGATTTCATTTTGGGAAATTGCATTTTTGGTACCTTTTGCATTTGTTTTTGGAACATTTATTTGTTTGATGAAATTGCATTTACGGTATGGAAATGACAGACTTTTTCGTCTTCATATGACCTGAGATAAATAGATGTTTTCGTTATCCATATATACTTAATCATCTCGGTTGTGAACATTATTGGTGTAGGCATGTTTTTTTCTGTTTTATGGGTAAAAGTGACTAACATACTTAAATGCTATTCAAATTGAATTTACTTAGTGTCGTCTTATATTATTTCAGCCACACCAGGAGTGCCCAGTAGATCTCGGCCATCCAGCAAAATGACGAAATATGTAGAATGTTGGGGAGCTGATAAACCATTTGCAAATATTACTGATTCTACTTTGGCCAAAAATATTGGGATATCGGTGAGACCCACTTATACTTAAAAATTACGTTTTGTGAAAACAATTGTGTGAATATATAGGTGTACATTTTGTCACCTTTTTCTTCCTCACCTTGGTATGTAATATAGAGATCGATATAAGATGATACGCTACAATGAAATAGTTTAGAAGAGTTAAATCACACTACCATTATCGAGAAAGAGTCGATAAATTACAACACACTATCGCATGATAATGTTTTTTTTTTATTTGTTAAACATTATAAAAATCACCCGTTAAGTGAGGAGAAATAGGACCAATTAAAATGTGATAAGCTTGTAACTATTAGCAGTATTAAATTAATTCATAATAATGTACCAGATATTTAGGAATTGTAACAAGGGTGAGGGTTTTAAAAATTCATCAAACATCTGTAATTTAATTTATAAATAATCCCCTTTTTGTATACTTATGCAGCATAATATATATTATGTTTAAAATCAACTTTTTATGCATAAATGTATACAAAATTATAATGTTTTATTTTCAAATTTCAGAGTCTAGCCATGATTGAACAAAATTTACTTCCACAAAGAACATGTTGTGATTGCAGGTATGATTCTTATTATCACTTTGTTTTGTTTTGCCATTCTCTAGGACTCAGTGGTTCTGTTGTATTTTCTTTCGATGTTTAAAATAAGTGAACCTTGTTTGCGAGATCTTGGGATAAGGGGTACATGTAATGGGTAATAACAGATTTATCAAGTAAAAAATCAGCTTTTAATAATTTTTCTATTTGTCATTTTATAGCGGAACCACTTTTCTTACATGCATGTGATGTTGATGAACAGATTTTAATAATTTTTCTTTTTTTTTTTTTAATTTTAACCCAGGCCCCTTTTTTTGTAGCATGCATGTGATATTGATGAAATTATATATGATTATCTTATATCCTATAAAAATATAGTAATGCACATAGAGACTAATAAAAATTCTTTGTTGGTTTTTTTTTAACGACTTAAATCTAATTACATTGTTTACTCAAGAACGGCTTACTCGATTTGGATGAAATTTGTTAGAGAGATATTAGTACACCCGTAAAACATAGGATAGCTCTTAACCCGGTACCATCATGGAGACGGGAACTATCCTGGCAAAACCGAGTCTACCTATCTCTTCCTTCGCCTGCTCGGCAAGCCCGCTGATGAAAAGCTAGTCAATGAATAACAATAAGAAATACTAATGTTTCAGCAATAACTCTGAGGGCATGAGTCGTATCACACTCTGGTTCAAGAACAGACAACAAGAGAGTCAGTACCGCGGTCAGCCAGACTCGCAGTTTAAGTACTATGTGGCCTGCGCGTGCGCACTGTTCCTGCTTTTAGCTTTTATCCAGCTATTGACGTTACCGAAGTGAGTGGAAATACTTTTAACAATTTTGTTGTGGCTTTGAACACTCTAGTCTAGTCTAGTCTAGTTGTATGTTTTAGGTTTATTTGTATACCAGCACAATAAAGTGTTAAATAAATAATAAATATTTTATTGATTAAACTCTTGTATTGTTGTATGTTATTTAATCGATTTGAATAGCATTTTTTATCAATTTCACTCCAGATGTTTTCATTAAAATGATAGATAGATTTTATGTATGTTCATTATAAATTCTCATATAATTATTACTATTCCGTATGTTAAAGTAGTATTACTATTTTTAGTCTAATCAGTAGTCATTATTGCTATCGTGTGTTCTTTATTTAATTAGAACTAGCCGATCGCCCCGGCTTCGCTCGTGGTAGATATATAGCCTATGACACTCACAGTGTAGCAGCAGCTTTCTAATGGCGAAAGAATTTTTGAAATCGTTCCAGCCGTTTACGCGTGATAACGTGATCAAGGGGAATAGGGATTTTGTTTTTGATTAGGATGGTCCAAAATTTTAAATACAACGGTATTCAGCAGATGTTTTATATTATTTATTTTTTTTTCTATCAATGTTCCCATAAATAAAGGAGATACTTAATTACTTACTTACGTATTTTTGTGCCCTTTTTGTAGAAAATAATTATTGTATTCCATCCAAACACCCAATTCGAATTTATTTAACTTACAGGGGAGTAGTGCTGTACGCGTCGTTCGGGCCGACTCTCATAACATTGGTAGTGTTTTGTTATCTGTCATGGTACGATGGAAACTTTCCTCCCAGAGGCATGCATCTATTATCTGATGTGAATGACTTATATGCTGATAATTGCGCTAAGCCGGGACAGGTGAGAATTCAATTATTATAATAGTTTTTAGATGTTCAACGATAAGCGCTTTCGTATAGTAAACAATCGCTGAACAGATTATTTGATTAATTATTTCGAATGATTCGTAATTGATATTATATAAGTACTACCTACATTTCCAATATTTCCATTTTCCTATATCGCAAGGTTGCCTGGAAGAAATCGCGTCAAATTGATAAAGCTGCCAATTTGTACATTGAAGTTAAAGTACTGTATTTTGTGTAATGGTTTTTTTGTGTATCTGTGTATTGTGCAAAAATATATTAAATAAATAACTGAATAATAATGTAAAAATAAAAATGTTTAAGAATGACGAGTTAAATAATATTACGACGTTTAACATATGTATTAAAATAGTTTCGTATAATAGAGCTTCTGTTTATTGATTAATGCCTTATTTTATATTTTCAGGTAGTGGCCAGTAATTGCTACATAAGGCTGACTATGTTCATCGTATCAGCACTTCTCATCGGAGCCTGTGCCGTTATCAATTTGGTAATTTCGATTTACTTTCCAACTGGTTCCCAAAACCGAGCGAGGTTCTCAATTCGGCTGTATTCGGTGTTGTAACTTGATTACTCTTTGGTACAGTGGTATATAACATTAAAAAAATAATTAAGACAAACTGGTACGTATAGCTTTATTATTGACAGCTGCGCCCCGCGGTTTCACCCGCGTAAGTCCGTATCCCGTAGGAATATCGGAATAAAAGTTGCCTATATGTTATTCCAGTTGTCCAGCTGTCTACGTACTAAATTTCATTGCAATCGGTTCAGTAGTTTTTGCGTGAAAGAACTTCAAACACACACACATCCTTACAAACTTTCGCATTTATAATATTAGTAGCATTAGTAGCATATTAGTAGAATACGATATATTCATAAATTTATTTCAGTTCGAAACGTATCTAATACACGAGTTTCCAAGCGAAGTCTGGGCGAAGAATTATACCAACGCAACGAATGCTACGCCTATAACAATTAACATTGATGTCGAATCAGCGCCTGTGAGTATTTAGCTTATTCATATATAATAGAACATTATAGACCGTGTTTGTTTCAAATCAAATTACACAAAAGCAAGTTATATACAATTTTTTGGGGCAAATGTTGTTATAATATTGATAGCTTTCCGCCTGCGGCAATGCCTGTGTAATCAAAGGAAATTCCCGATATTTCTGATCCCGTCTAGCCTCCTTGATATATACCAAAAAATTATACCATAAAATCGCTCTGTTGCGACGTGAAAGAGCAAACAAACAAACTTTCGTATTTATAATATCAGTAAGGCTAGTGAATAACGGACCGCAAATAAGACGATTGTATAAAAAATTTCAGAGCAATAACTTTCGAAAGTGTTACAAACATCTTCCACGATCTTTATCGGGCTAAAATAATTTTCACTACTAATTTATAACAGTATATTTTCAACACGTTTAGATCTTTGTGGTAGTCGAGCACGCTTCGGCACGAATTGGGCCAGGTCGCACCAGTCCATTCCTTCTTTCCAGTCTTTAATCCTTTCCTTTTCCCTTACCTCATAAAAGCGAGCAGCACATTCGTAGAGGCACTACCTTTGCGAATGTTCATGGGCGGTGGTGATCGCTTACCATCAGGCGAACCAACAGCTCAGTTGCCCGCTATAACATTAAAAAAAAAATTTTCTTAAAAATTTAGATGATTTAGTTATGAATAATGAGTGTTATTGTTTTCAGAGTTATCTTTATAGCTCGGTGCTAACTCTGGCTTCGATATCAGTGTTTCTACGCATCGGTTTTGTCCTGAAATTGGTCTTCATGCTATTGACACTGATCACTCACATAGCGCTGTTTGCATCAGCCGAATTGTTTAGCCAATACCAGTACAAGGATTTTGATACTGAGTAAGTTTGTTTATGGTAATAATTATTATCTACAAATAGGTCACCGATGTTCCTGGGGTACCACACCGAATTCTAAAATGTGACCGAACCACACTAATTTCCTATAAAACATAAAAAAATCCCGTCAATCGATTGAAGACATACAACGCAAACAAAAGAATTAAGAAACTTCTTAGTCTAGGATTAGTCATTAGATGTTATCAATAATTCTGCACTTGAATCAAAATACAAGATGATTATTATTAAATTAAAATACGCCATATCAAATTAACTGGCTACTTTCTTAAATTTCAGACATCTTTCGTTCCGTATGATCATATCTCTTTAACAGTTTAACAGACGCAATGAATAGAGAATAATAAGAATGAAAAGAGATATTTTGTATGTATAATTGGGTAAATAATGTTTTATTTACCCAATTGAATTTGAATTTTGATCATGAATTTTTCTTTTTTAACTTGTTGTTATTGCATTCACGTGAATGTTTGTAGGTAAACGTCTCTTTTAGTTGCTTGAATTAGACCCAATTAAAACTGACGAATGTAATTCAGACTTTAAACACTTATCAAAGATGGGTGAAAAAACATTAATTTCTGAGTTTATCTTATTATCCTGATTAGGATTAAATAATTTCCTTACGTATGCTCTGTATAAGAGTGAGACAGTGTGTTTATTCTATCATTGAACTGTCTTTTCGTTTTAACTATATTTGTTTCAATATATCATAATATTCTTCCAGGTTTTCTATGCTACCGTATTCAGCAAAAGCTGGTCTAGTTCTCGTTTTTCTGGCGGCGTTACTCCACATCCTGGACAGACAGATTGAGTTCACATCTCGTACTGACTTTCTATGGAAAGACAAGTTGAAATTTGAGCAAGAGGAAGTGGAAACTATGAGGGGTATCAATAAGGTATGATTGTAACATAATTTATACAAACGCAGAGTAAACAGCAATACTTTCAATTAATATTAAAATGAGAAAAAACTGCGATCTGATGATAAAAAATTATTATGGTAGATTATTTCATTGGGGCCTTCAAGAAACGAGCGTATATGTCCCTGAAAGGCCCGCAAAGCACCTCTTAGTGTTACAAGTGGTTATGGGCGGTGGTGACCACTTAACATCAGGTGGCCCATCTGCTCCTTTGCTTGCTCTGCCATAAAAAAAATGTCTGTCCTAAAGATACCAGTATAAATTTTATCAGATTTTACAATCTCATGGTTCACCATATATACAATAATAAGGATAGTAATGTCTTAAGACACATTATTGGTGATATGGTGAATTCTGAAACTTATCTTATATCTTTTATAAATTTCAGATACTTTTAGAAAATATTCTACCGGCACACGTCGCTCAACATTTCTTAACCTCAGTTGCTTCAAAGGTATGTAAAACCGTTCAATTATGAGTCGTACTCGTTCGTGGATTCATAAAAAACTAAATAGCAACTAAAACAATAATTGGTCCCAACCGTTGCATAACGATGTGGTTGTAGATTTTTTATTTTGCTGTTATAATAGTAACAAAAACACATTATCTCTGAAACTGTCAACTGCTTAACTATCACGGATCATGAGAAACAGTTTGGTGACAGACGGACAGACAGACAGCGAAGTCGTAGTCTCGTTTCACCTTTTGGATATATATGTTAGAAGAAATATATAATAATACATAAAATATTCAACCATACAATATACACAATAAGATAAAATAAGTAATTACAAAAAAGGAACATTAAAAATTTAAGAACAATGCTAACACATTCCCAATAATAAAAGTACGTAAGTGTGTGCATTGTGGCTGCAAAAAGGCCCTGGCTCAGCAACTAAAGTTGATTTCTTAAGCCTTTGTAATTAAACCTTATTCAAACTGTCAGAACTCAGAACAGAACCAAATCATATTAGACCTTACATAAGATACCTGCTTTAAAACAAAAGAATTACACAGTTCTGAAGTAACAATGTCAAAAAACACAATCAAACTCAAACTCAAACTCCAGCATAGAAGTACTTTTGAATCGTCATATTACACAGTTATGACATTAACCACCGCTACAATCGAATTGATACCCTACCCTCTTTGAAGTCAGTTGAAAAGACGCCAGTATACTGTTTCCAGGACGACTTGTACCACGAAAGATATTCAAGTATTGCCGTTATGTTCGCTTCTATTCCTAACTACAAGGAATTTTACGATGAGACAGATGTCAATAAACAGGGCCTCGAGTGCTTGAGGCTGCTCAATGAGATTATATGTGATTTTGATAAGGTATGCATTATTTTTTTGTCTTGCTTTTTGTTAGAGCTGGTAACTTTAGTAGTTCGTCTGATGGTAAGTACATGGCCTGTGCTCATGTGCCTTACCTCGGTTCACCCGGAAAGATTTAGTGACGAAAATCAAGAAATGAACAGAGAAGGGATACGGACATCTGTGTATCATTGCATCTCATATTGTATACATTCTGATATTGCGTTTCGTTTAATAATTAATCAAGATTTTTACTGTTTACTATTTTTATTTGAAAGAACTGAATTGTTCTCATTAAACAATTTATTCTTGTCCACTTATAATTTCCAGTTATTGCTCAAGCCGAAATTTAGCTGCATAGAGAAAATAAAAACGATAGGAAGCACCTATATGATTGCATCGGGGCTCAGACCGGGGAAGGAAGAACCTATTGTAAGTTTATTACATGTCTCTAATCTACACCAATATTATTCAGAGTTTTTTTGTGACGTCTTTATCCGGCATCAAATACTAAAACATTATTATATATATTTATCCAGGATGCAAACAGAAAAGAGGAGCATACAGTGGCTATTCTAGTGGAATTTGCTATCGCCCTCATGACGATACTTGAACAAATTAACAGGGAGTCATTCCAGAGATTCAAGTTAAGAATCGGTTAGTTGTTTATAATATCTAATAAAAATCAAATTGTAATATCTCTTATGCAATTTTTTTTTTATATTTGTGTGGAATTCCAGCACGTTTTCGACATAAAAATAAAACTTAATTGTTCTTTATAATTATTGTACAACAGATTTGAATATGATTTTTACTGCATGATACAGGTTTTTACGTAATGTATTCCTACTAAATACATACTCAATTTATAAGTTCGTCGTTTTACCTTATTACTCTGTGGTTTTGCTGGTTCAGGTCTAAATCATGGCCCCGTCATAGCTGGAGTGGTTGGAGCTCAGAAGCCCCAGTATGACATTTGGGGCAACACAGTGAATGTAGCGTCCAGGATGGACTCTACGGGGGTAATGGGCAGGATTCAGGTCACTGAGGATACAGCTAAGTAAGTTATTGTGAAATGTACAAAAACTTGAACTTTGAGACTTTACTGTTCTCAAAAGAATTTTGTAAGTTCATGCCATTTTGAATACATTTTTTACAGATAATTTGTTGTCGTTATTAACATTTACTCTTTCTTATATTTTTATTAAATACGATATCATAGCTTTGAGAATAAAATATATTAAAAGAATTAGCAAACGAAAAAGTATTAAAATATTTATTCCTATCATATTCAAGATGTGGAAACACGCTATTGCGTTGCGTCTCCGTTAGGCGAATAAATATAACACCAGAGAAAAATCCTTTGAAATGTATACTTATGAAAATAATAAGAAATAGTTATTGTATAGTTCTCTATATGTCAGATGCTAAATAACAACCAACCACTAGACAGTTTTTGAATCATTGTTATGGTTATATTTATGTAAAATTGACATTTTAAAAGAGCAACTGCAGCGTTTCTTGTCGGCTCATCTCTGTCGAAGCTACCATCCGAAACGGTGGTGTAAATGTTAACACTGTCTGTAGACGATAAAAAAGTGCTTCTATAATAAGTCTAATGCAATAACTCAATGTATCAGTTTGTGTTTGAATCTGAAATATTTGCACTACATACACTGAATATCATAAATTTAAAAACTAATTTCAATCTAGTAGATAGCCGTATCTACTAGATTGGATTATTCAAGTGTGTAAAACTTAAAAGAATATGTTTTTTTTAGGGTTTTAATGAACGCAGGCTACACCTGCGAGTGTCGTGGACCAACATACGTGAAGGGAAAAGGGACGCTCGTCACATATTTTGTAAAAACCCCAAATGTAGGCGGAGGACTTTAAAATAATTATAGTAAAATATCTCTTAACAACTTGCCAATGTGATTATAAATACTCGTATTGATTTAAGTTACGTTCTATGTAAGTTAAGTAGTTCAAGTAGCACAAGGATATCGTAGGAAATTGACATTAAAAATGTTAATGATAAACTTATTATATTTTTAAGTAGAGCTTTTTTTAACAACTATTTTTAAATTAATATAGTAGAGGGATATTCGTGAACTAAATGAAATTATCAAATTCTATACTATGTACCATATAAAATGAATAATATCATGAGTAATCAAATGATGTTTCGTCATTTAAAATAATGAATAGCTACATTTTTATATTTGTACTTTGGACCCGTTATGAACTTTTTTATTATTATTTATTTTTCTGAAAATTTAAATGTAAAAAGGTTTAAAAATTGTATTTTACATTAAAATTAAAAATTGTTTTATTAACATTTTCGATGGGCCTATTAAATTTTAGATTAATATTTTATTTAGAAATAGAAAACATATGATGAATAACTTTTTCAAATTACATTTATTTCATTATAAACAAGATACGTGATTTATTCGTATTGCAAGACTGTAAATAATTTTGAAATAAAACATATTTGTAGATAAAAGATAACTAATATTTTAAGTATAAATTTTAGTAGTTTATTAGTAAATTATATTAAATAGAAATGTTTGAAAGGGGTGTTTCGTTTAATACGCATTAAACCTACGTAGTATATAATTATTACTAGTTGTTAATACTTTAATATGAAGCGTAAAGGTCATTTGATTTGATTTGTCTGTTTGTTTTTTATTCTGCTTTCAAATGGAGAAGTAATGTGTTATTTACTCCCACGCAATAGGGGATAAAATAATTCAATTATGTATTAAATATATAGTTTTTGTGACATAAAAAGATGCATTTAAATTTCAATAACAAAGTTACGACTTAACTTATCAGCCTAATCTTCCACTAAAAATATAAATGCATCGTTATTTGTTAAGGCAATGTGTAAAATTCGTAAGTGTAATATATTTGAAATTAAAAAATATTTATTTTCATGAAATTAAATTTCAATAAATTACTTTCTAAAAGGTGTTTGTTGTTTAATTTTAGTATTTTTAATGCGGAAAATTAACGCTATTTACAACTTTTATACGTACAAGCGTACCGAGGGCACCGTTTTTTTATTTATTTCATGTATTTTCCCTTTTTTTATATTATTGTAGCTATTTAGCAGTGGTGGCGCATTGATGAGCACCTCGGACTTAAATCGATAAGTCCGGGTTTTTTGATGTTTGTTTGTTGTTTCAATTTATACGCGCGTTATCGACATCACCACTGCTTGAAACGGTTAAGAAAAACATCGCGAGGAAACTGGCATGTCCAAGAATCAAAAGTTGTACGACATAATATGACATCATCCACCAACACTTGATCAGCTTGGTGGATTGTCATCTAAACCCCCATAGGAAGCCTGTATCCCTGCAGTAGGAACATATTAAATATCTTCATATTGTGTTATGTTATAACGTCAGTCAAACAAGCAATATACGTGTGTAAGTCATAGCATACCATCCTTATTATTTTAGGAGCTTAGTTCTTTACCAATACACTAACAACTTTTTTTATTTTCTCGATTTCTCGTATTCGATGTGACGTCCTACTCGCGCGACGATTCGCAACCGACTAAATTTGAATATAGAATCCGAAACACGGCGTTTAATTGGTAATTGCCGGGTTGCGCTTGCGCGGCCACCTACGCAGTTTTGATTTATTCCCGCGGAACGCCTCAGAATATAGAGTATTGTTTATCAATATTATACGCGACCTCAGTAAAATATCGATTCGCTTAATTGAAATACACTAAAATGGATATGACAAGTCTTAAAGATGCGCGTGAAATCGATTTTAAAGTCTCGATACATCACTTTCGCAGTATTCGATATCTGGGCGTATGATTTAATTGATAAGCGTCAGATCCAAAGTTGGTGGTGACAAATTATTTAATTTGCCTATAATTTTATTTTTCATGCGGTGAATAATTGAAAAGGTCCCTAAATATATAGCGTGATAAGAGATTTAAATTTCGCTAGAGGTTTGGTAAAGAGCTTCGAAACTCTTTGTCAACAAAAGGTTAAATAAAATACTGCTAATTGAAAGTCATTTAAATTAATTGAAAAACATTTATACATCTCTCAATATTTTGGAGAAAATTTTAAGCAAAAACATGATAATTTTCGTACGAATCGAGAAAATAAATAATCGATAGCAAGCACAGCTAGACCAAGAAGCGAATACCTTCGATATAGTTTAACTGGCTGTCGTAGTTTTTTTAAATAATACATTTCAGTGGCAATTCGATTTCTTTAGAGAAACCAAATAACAAACAGGGTTAAGTATGATAAGAGAGAGGAAGTCGAGCTCACTTCAAAACGAATGAACGAATTGGGCTAAGCCACGCTCGCTCCGGAGAAGGTACCACACCCGCGCATAAAATCGGCGTAAAATAGTAGCATGCTACTGTGTTTCGTTCGGTGATTGTGGGAGCCGGCACGTTTCCTTTTCCTCTCCCTTCCCAGTCCAACGCTTCTTTTACTACCCCTGCAAATGTTCATGTACCAGGTGGTGATAGCTTACCATCAGGCAAACCACCAGATCAGTTGCCCGATATGACATAAAAATATATGTTCATAATCTCACCCACAATGAGCACAAAATATTATAAATGCGAAAGTTTGTAAGGATGTGTGTTTTTGTTGCTCTTTCACACAAAATCTACTGAACCGATTGCTATGAAATTTGGTACGTAGACAGCTGGACAATTGGAATACTATATAGGCAACTTTTTACCCCGATATTCCTACGGGATACGGACTTACGCGGGTGAAACCGCGGGGCACAGCTAGCATTTCATATTTTGATATTTCCACTTAAATATATCAAAATTGGTATGGTTACTAACTTTTTACGCTATCATACTTACACAAGACGATGCTATTCTAAAAACAGCTCAATAAATTAACATTGCAATAACTGCGCAAATGTAAATTAATTTCCTACAATAGAATGGTGTGAGAATTATTGAAATTAATTATAGCTCATACGTAATTTATTATAGATTGCGTATTGATATGCCAATTTACTAATTAATGTTTGAAGTGCTTATAGTATCTTCGAATTAATTACGATTATTTTTTGCAATGGAACGATATACAAAATAATATACCATAATTTTTACTTTAGTGTCTAGACGGATTAGAAACTAAACATTTCACAATTTATTTTGTGACCTCAGAGCTTTCGACTGGATGAATCGATTTTAATGAGATTTTTCTTTTAATTTGCAAGCTCGTGCCCCCCATGTAGCCACATTTAAATCTCGCATATCATATTCACGACAAACAATCCAATTCTTTCTAAACGAGAAGACAGCGGAATATTAAATGACCAAAATATTCAACGACGTATGGCATCGCCTACCATTTTTAATAGTCGTATAGTTGAATTTACAAAATTTATTACATAGTGTAAAATTTAATAACAATAATATATTAGAATTTCTTTCCCTATTCGATTCTAAAACTATTGAATAGTTCCCATACAACGTTGCGTGTAATAAATGAAATACAATGTAATAAACGAAACAGCGCACTGAACTTTCGAATTTCTCTAAATGAAACAGATTTATTTAACCGACATTCGCGGATGCGCAAACGCATAAATCATTAAAAGGTCGCATGTGTCATTCCATATATATACGAGTTGCTTGTCCAGCCGTCCGTTTCCAATTGTTCTTACAAAATATCGTATGAGGGCACGCGTTTATCTCTATCGAAATAAGGTTATTATCCCACTGAGAACAGACTTAAGTGAATTTATTTGTCCATTCAGTAATAAAGTAGGCACGTTTTTTCTTATTTCGTTTTGTTGATATATTGTGTCGGTGCGGTAAGTGTAGCGATGTGGTTATAGATACTGGATGGTGTAATTGTGGGAAAATAACAAGGGAAGGAACAGATTCTCTGTGGAAGTCGAGCATGCTTCGGCACGAATTGGGCCAGCTCGCACCGGGGAAGTATCCACACCCCACAGAAAACCGGCGTGAAATAATTGCATGCTATTGTGTTTCTTACGGTGAGTGGGGGAGCCGGAGGCCCATATCCTTTTCCTTACCCTTCCCAGTCCTTACCTTTATTCCTCTCATCAAACCTTTCCTAATCCCTTCCCAATTAAAGTCGGCAATCCATTTGTAGAGGCGAATTGACCTTATGCCTCTCCACCCATATATTATACTTTTGAATATTCAAAATGTATCCTGAAATTGCCATATGATTTCTAGAATATAAACATACGAACCTTATTCATTCCTGCACTTTGTCCTCAATCGGTAAAATATTTTTAAAATTAGCGATATGAATTAATTATATACAATAAATAGCCCAGTATGCTACCAGTCGTTACCTACGCGCGTTTTCTAACACACAAAAGACATTTTAAGCCTTACACTTGTGCACTTTTAAGCCTGACCTTTAAACGATTTTAATGTCACATCCAGTAGTTATATTTAACGTGAAATTGAACAACAGTGATCTCGTTCGTTTCATTGGAACATTATGCAACGTATCTTGATCATATTTATGAGACACCGCCAGTAGGCTGTTCGGAAATAACTGTTCTCATACATCCAAATTATAATGCCATTTTTTATCCAGCATGGATCATAATTAGTGCTGTCGACTTAGAAGGAAACGATGTTATATGAATGTGTTTTTGTTGCTTTGTGTATAAAATTGAAAGACCTTTATTTGGTACTATTTATATTAAACTCAAACATTTATTCATCCACCTAGACTTCCATCGGAATCGCTTATAAATCGTCGAAATACGTAATACTTATCACCGGTTCGGCAAACATTTTCTACAGAGATAATTGATGAACATTTCATTTATATATTAAATTTTTTTTTTGTACCACAATTACACCAAAGTCCTGCAAAAAGGTGTTTAAGATGGAATTTTTTTAATCTCACAATCTAATTAAAGTTTTGACTACACTTGATTTGATAATAAAGTAGATCTTGGGTGACTCGTCATCATATGTATTTTAAGATTCCTTTGACCATCGAAATATGAATATATTACTAAACGAGTAATAAAACGTTGAAGCTTAGACGCTACCAGCTATTTATTTCAGGAATAAATATGCCAATTTAGACTGCAAATATTACGACGGTATTCATTAATCAAGTTATGTTATCTATTAGGGTCGAGGATCTGTAATAAGTTCTTATGCGTTGCTTTACGATTCAAGGTTTAGTTGGGGTATTTTATGAAGCAGATTCCAATTTAGAGGATAAAGAAAGTGTCATATTTATGGCGCACATGTTGTGACGTGCTGCTCATCTGTTTTCTTACAGCCCATTTTAATATTGATTGCGTTTGAATTAAAATTTCCCTTATTTCTATATCACGATTAACTTTAAAGTTTCTGTGACACATAAGCCCATTAACAAAACCGCTCGGTTTTAGTTGTTACGTATGTCTTTATGAATATTCATTTTTTAAATTGTATAAGCAGTGCTGCCTACATAATGACTGAGTGAATAAAACATGAAATAATTTTTTTAGAAATTAAAAACTTTTTAACGGATTTTAAACGCGATTTATTCATTATATTATTAACCCTCTATTAAGTCTCCCGGTGACCAAGCTCGCTGTAAAGTGTTCGAAACGTCGGGTTAATAATATAATGAATAAATCGCGTTTAAAATCCGTTAAAAAGTTTTTAATTTCTAAATGTATAATACTCGCGTAAAATCAAACACAAGAAAATACTATGAAATAATATTGTTTTAACTAAAGTTAGCTACCTACATAACTTGATCTGGAAGTTACTCTTCAACGCAACACCACCTGATTAAATCGAAGAGCTGATCAGGGATATTTTTATTATTACACAGCTATAGATTAGATAGATATATTTATTTATTGTATCTTGGTATCACTCAAGTATATCACGGGCTCCAGGTTTCTGTTTCTGTTCCAGGTACTGTTATTAAACTTTTTACGCATTCGAATATCAACCTTTAACGTAATAAAAATAAGAAATCGTTTTATTTTTAGTTTTTATTTATTGAAATATAATCATATCAACAAATGTAACAAAAAATTACTTTCAAGGTTTTTGCTGCACACCACCAATCAGGCGCCAGAATTCAAGAGAAATACTCTTAAGAGGCTTAGTGGTGGTTCGTTACGCGAGTCGAGTAATGAATCTAGGGATTGCGGCGATATTAATATGACTCCGTTTAGATTATCGTCTGAAGATTTAGTGTTGTGATTATATTTATTAGTTGGGTATCTGATATTACTCATATGGTTAGGAAATATTTACCCATTATATGAATGTTGATTTATTGTTTTGACTGTTATAACTTTTTCAAATGTCATAATATATTCCATTGTATATTTATTTAGTACACAATTTGCTTATGAAATGTTTATTTACCGATTCAAATATAACAATCTATGCCTATAAACAATTTATACTAATAATATAAAGTTGAACGTTTGCTTGTTTGAACGCGCTTATCTCTGGAACTATTGGACCGATTGCAAACATTAATTTACCGTTGGATACGTAATATCTGAACTCTATAGGCTTAACCTAGCTAGTATGTATAATTACGAAATAGTAACTAGTTTAAGACTCTTATATAAGAATGCGCTACGAATTGAAGACGTCCGTAGTTTTTGGAAACGTAGGTTGATGACCTGATATTAAACTGAAAGAGAACTATAGAAAGATTTTTGGTAACAGCTGTTACTTTCATGATATAACGGTTGTGTTATATATATGAAATAACGGTTATGTTATATATAACCATTGTATTGTTATTTTTACATTTGTAGCAATTTTGATAGAGTATAATATTATAACGAGATTCAATTCAGTGAAACTAAATAAATAAATAAAGTAAGCGCCGCAGACTAACTGATCTAGAAGTCTTGATTCTTCAAACCTTATTACCAAAGAAATTTAAAATATCACTTAGTCCGACGCAAATATATCGTTGGCACAGAGCAATTTATCGCCTTAAACTGGTCCAAACCGTGGCCCATATGAATGGCCCTTTATTCCTGATCGGAGCTCATTAAAATTGATGGGCTTATATTAAATGAGTAATTGAGCAGGTCTATCTTACTAAAGAAATCGCTTTAAACGGACTTTTCGAAGCCATAACGCCTTATATAAAGGTTTTAATGAAAATATTCCGGCTAACGGGTGTATAAGGGACTGTTTTTGAGAAACGCTTTTTGGTTACACGATTTTTTTGATACGAGCGTGCGAGCATGTGCGGATTTTTTTTTATGGAGCCTTTATTTATTTAAAGGTATACCATTAATTGTTATACAAATAGATAAATATACATAACATCAATTTTAGTGCAATTATTTGTAGGTAAACATCACATGCAAAAAAATCTTCAAATATTCTGTCCTATTTACGTGTTTTAATTGTGCTGAACTAAACACACGGTTTTACGATGAAATATTAAAAGTAACACACTGCACATAAATTAGGATAATATCCTCATTAGAGCACTAATTCTAGAGTTGTTTCCTAATATTATAAATGTAAAAGTAACTCTTCTTCATTAAAAGTGGTTAAGTGGTTAAGTATTTTGTACAGATATTGTTTGAGACCTGACAAAGGACACATATATATATTTATTTATATTGCTTTGTTACACAGGAACTTTCAACTGGGTGAACGGATTTTGTGGATCTTTTTTTTTTTTTATTTCAAAGCTGGTGCCTCCCGTGTTTTTGTAAAAAAAAAATTATCCTAAAAGCAGACTCAGTTTCGTGGATCAGATAGCAATTGTTATTTGTTAATAATAAATGCCTTGCGTCTGTTCATATATATGCTGAGATCTTTAAAACTACGCAGCAGATTTTGATGCGGGCTTATAATAAGAGCAGAGTAATTCACGAAAAAGGTCTATATGTATGTTGCATGCATAATTATAACCGTGTGAAACCGGGGCATATCGTTAGTTTTACAATAAAATGTTTTTGATACAAAATTGTATGCATAGTTTAAAGGATGTAACAAAAAGCATTTATATGTAGAGAAATAAATATAAAAGTATTTTTCATGGGAGATAAGTAGTAATTACATTCGATTTATCTACTGTTCGACTAATTAAGAAAATAAACAGCCCCACAATGTATAAATTGCTCTCGTTATGAAAACTGATTGCGTGAAATGAATCTCCTTATTAGGCAGCTTATCAACGAGCCGGTGTATATTTTATTACTTGAAAAAAATTATATGATATATAATGATAGCTTTTGCCCGCGGCTTCAGCAAATCCAGAGTAGTTTAATAGATGTATTATACATATAAACCTTTGTCTTCAAATATTTCTATCTATTAAATAAAAAAATTATAAAAATTTGTTGTATAGTTTAACAGATCTAAGCATACATACATAGGGACAGACGCGGGAAGCAACTATGCTTTATACTATGTAGTGATACAGATGTTTAAACAAAAATCATAATGCCTATAGTAGATAACGTCAAACTAGCTAACCTAGAAAACGTAACAGACACTAATATTATTAATGCGAAAATAACTCTGTCAGTTTGTCTGTCTCTTCATCATGCCACTGAACCGATTTAGAGAAAATTTGGTACAAAGATAGTTCGCGATCCGAAAAAGGACACAAAATAGTTTTTTATTCCCGATATCCCATTGTATCGAAAACTATATGGTAAAACTTGGGCGTTTCCTACAAAAAACCGCGGGCGGAACGCAGTTTTCTATAAGTTTATAATATAGTTCTATTACTTTACTGTGATGATAGGTACATAGATATTTTAATTCTAATTATATCTATAAAAGCTTCGTGTATACCCATCCTAATAGCGTTATTATTTTCATTAGTTTAATCCACAGGTCTTCACGTAGGTCTTCGTAATTATTCGAGATCTAATAATTTTAGATTGTTCTCTCATACCAACTTCTTTTGCCATTTTTAGTTAGATAGAGAGAGCTACAGTTGTTTATTGTCAAGGGCCGTCACAACTACGGCATTTAGGCGTATTAAAATTTATTTATTTAACGATTTAATGTATCACATCAAATTAAAAATAGATGTAACAATAAGGTGTTTAATTACATATGGCAACCTTATCGTTTATCAGCGATCTAATCCAAGCTACTCAAGGTAGATGGTAAAGTTAAAATAAAAGTTAACTATTAAAATACTTATGAATTTCATTAATAATATCAAAGCAGGATAATATACCTTAACTTCTAGCAATTAAAATATAATGAAAAATAAATCGAAAAATTATTCGTGACTGCTTCAAATAAGTGACACGTGTCTCTCCTCTCTTCAGCCTTTCCCCATCCACTGTTGGACATAGGCCTCTCCTAGACACGCGTCATTAGTATAGGTACTAAGTTTTGTTTCTCTATGACACATATTACAACACCATTGTCTTTGAGCAAAATTATTTATACGACTAGACAGTTATCTTATAAGCCGTCGCTTGTATGAAGATACTCTTACAATTAGTCAAACAACTACATAGTAATGATTAATGCTATAATTGCTTTCGTAACAGATTAATTCAATTAAAAAATATTTCCATTTAAGTCAGGAAATTTGAACAGTTTATCGCATTTCTAGTTTTTATTTATATTATTAATTACATTGACAAGTAGAACAAACTATTCGATTCGATAGATCTATCAACGAACAGTCAAAACTACTGGACTGATAAAGCTGAAATTTGCAATGGAGACAGCCACTATTATTTAGACATATTTAACGTAAGGGTTGTGATATATACTACTGTTTTGACTATGTGGGCGAAGAATTTAGTTGATTAATACACATAGCAAGTTATAATAAATTTTACCCGCCTAATAGAAAAAGTATCATTTTTAAGGTTCCATTTTCTCTATATTATGTTACCTGGTTTCATATCTTTAGCCTCAATAAATTTGCTCTGTAATTGAAATCGTCCTAAAATATTTTTACACACTTTAATAACACACCTGTATGTTTACATGTAACCGACTCCTTTAGACTTGATTTTTACTCACCATCAGGATCGATGACAATAGAATAATTACATTTTACTATCCTGATTAGCAAGTGACACTTTAATTGATTACATAATTATAGCGTGTATGGACAACTGGAATAACATAAAGAAAATATTTTATCCCGATATTCCTACGGGATACGGACTTACGCGGGTGAAACCGCGGGGCGCAGGTAGTATAGTTATAATTTGCTTTACTCGGCAATTTATTTGGGATTGCAATTTTCCTCAAATGCAAATTTAATTATTATATATGCTTCATCAGCATCACAAATAATATATAGGCAATCAGATTATAAGATAACCATTATAAAACGAAAACATCCAGACTTATTCGACACTAAATACACTTTCATATTATGATAATTTTTCGACATGACATTAACCTGTTATGACCTGGAATTTACAGATTTCTTTAGTCGCTCTTATTGAGACGTTAACGAAATGTCAAGTGGTCTATTTATTTTTATGATACATTACGCCGTGCTATCGCAAAAGGAAGTTTCTTTGACATTATCTGTGAAATAATGATATTGTCTTTTCTGCTAAATTAATTAACTTGAATCCTGTTATATATACCTTGCCATATTACGCACAGTTTATGTGTTAAGTGTTACGTACGATGTGCTTATTTAGAGTCGAGGATTGGTCAAAATATAGGTGTATTTTATTGTTAAAATTCGTCGTTCGAGACGTCTCCTCCTTAATATAACTCTTTTTATATGATATGGATTAATACTTAGAAACAAAGTGTAATTTCATATTGTATTTATAATGTTTTATGACAATATCTTTAAAAAAATATATATTTAGATCAACATACACTATTCAGGGTGTCCCCCACATGATTTACTATGGTTCAATGGAATTTATAAATTTTAATACGTTGATATTGTAATGTAAGATATTATATTTATTATATTATATATAAGATATTATATATTATTATATTACTCATAAAATCCTTTCACTTTTTCCACCTGTACACACTTACGATTATGTTTTCATAGGCACAAAAGCGGAGCAGTATATGCTGGCTGAGCGAAGCTAGCGATAGAAATAGATTTTAAAGAAATATCAAAAAACATATTTTATACGTCGTTTTGTTGCATAAGTATTTTTCCGTAAGCGTATGCAAACTATCATTAAGAATAAAGTACCATCAAGTTTAGTACATCATAGGCGGTACATCCTATATAGCTGCCTAGTAGGTACATTGATACGCCGGCGATTTGTGTGGTGACTAATATCTCAACAGTTGACAGGCAGAAGACATGTTGACATGCAATGACAAATCGGGACGACCCCTTATCGCTTATAAACATCGCTCCCACATACATTTGATTTGATTTTATAACTGGCTATATACTAAATACGATTTCAATATGACAATTGTGTTTTAACAATATTCGGTAGGATTATGAGTCAGATAAGTATAACGTAATTTATTGTAATTACCATCCGCAAATTTTAAAAATGTTAAAAAGAAGTAGTACATATCATATTCCTGATTTTTGTTTAGATTTAGTACTAAGATAAAATTAAAATTCCCGAAGAAAGGTTTTATTAACTAGTTTTATTTATGAAATGTGATAAATATACATATTATATACGATACATATACATTTAAAAAAGCTATCTTTTCAAATCAGTAACTATAAAATCAATACATCAAAATCCTGGGTGTGAACCATAAAAATGGATCGTAACTTGCAAACCTTAACCTTATTACGACCGCTTTGAGTACAATTTGGCTTAGCCCACATATTTTACACCTTGATGGAATGCCAAAGACTTACACCGTAAATTGAAGGATAATTTTCAAACCTTTACCTCATCGCCATAACAGTAACTTCGAAATATAACGGGCACTCAGAACTCTTGATGAATGGTCGATATTAATAATTTCGGAATGGGCGAAAACATTTTAATACGTGTTTCTGGTAAACTTTAAGATTATAAATGGAGTAGTTAATGGTAGTAGCTGTTCGCCTCGACTCTGTCCGCCAAAGTTGTTAAAATAACTAAGATTATTTCTCTTTTACTTGATAATTTACTTAATTTAATATAAGCTTAATTTAATATAACGAATATGTGCTTAACATACACTCAAACACAAACTTTTATATATTTAACTTCATTTAGTAGGATTTGTTGATCATAAAAACACAGAAAAAACATTGTTTACCACTACTTCGGAAAGCAGTGTCTGCATAGAAGATGAAAGAAAGAAGCCGTAAAACAATTAAGTCTATAAAATTTTCCAAAATTCAAAATCAAAACGTTATCACGTCTATCAGTAACAGTTACTTTTGTATTTATAACATAACTATAATGCTATTTACTATTCAATATATGTTGTACTTGCAGTGTAAGTAACTTGAGTTATATTTAACGAGACAAGCTACCGCTTCCATTCAGATTTATACCTCTATAAGTGTATTGTAGAACATATTTTATTGTTATGGTATAATTTTATACTCTCCTTGAGTAACGACTGACTCAATTCAATATATACGAAAATCTATTGATAATATATTTGATTTAATGCGAAAAGCAATTGGCTTTCTTTTTGTATGATTACAAAAAAGTTAAGAAAACTAAATACGATTTACAATTTTACCGTTACCATATAATTATAACTAGCTGTGACTTGCGGTTGAAACCGCGTAAGTCCGTATCCCGTAGGAATATCGGTATAAAAAGTGCCTATGTGTTATTTCAGTTGTCCAGCTATCTACGAAGCAAAATAGTATTATTATTCACCAATAGATGTCAGAAAAAAAAACACGAATATGACATTTTCTAAAAAAAATTCCTAGCTAGATCGATTTATCGCCCCTGAAACCCCCTATATACTAAATTTCATGAAAATCGTTGCAGCCGATTCCGAGATTCCAATTATATATATAGATATATATATATATATATATATATATATAATTGGAACGTACATATATATATACAAGAATTGCTCGTTTAAAGGTATAAGATATAGAACAATGTTTATATTTTGGATGTACGACCTACAACCCTTTTATTCATCGAACATCTTACGCCTTAACTACGATATCAATTAGACAAGATAGTAAACTGCGAGTACCATTAGCATATTATTTCAATCGTACAACCTAATTTTGAACTCGACGTTGTGGAACTTATTTTAAACACAACTTACTAACCTAAAATACTGAAAAATACATTAAGGAAACTTTGTAATTCATACAGATATATCATTTTTAACTCTAATATTAAACCTGTGTTCCTGTCAATATAAAAAATATAATAAAAAGAAATCCCTTTCTCATAATTTAGAAAACAACGCATCGTACATTCTCCTTGCAATACATCAAATGTCAATAGAGAACATATGAATTAAATCTGACCGTTTCTTAATGATATCACCAATTATCATAACTGTAGTATACATGTTACATATAAGAACTTGTCGGTCCGTCCGTTACGCCTTTTATATCATTAGAACGAGATCATACGATTAAATCAGTTATGGAGCATGACTTGGCGATATACTTAAGGAATACCTTTGTGATTTCATACTTTTAACGTATCAATGGATTCTAATTAACATCGTTTAGTTGCTGTTTTGAGAGAAAGGAATTTTGGTGCTCTTATTCTACTTAAGAAAGTATTAGAGTTAAGTTGAGAGGGGAGGGGGATGTGGAAATATACTGAATAACTGAACAATTTCGCTAATGAGTCGCAATTTATAAGATTTTGTAGCACCAAAGGAAAAAAAATCCCTCGGATCACACTCTATCTATATGTCTGTCAAGACGTTTTTTAGGTCATTTCTTAAGTTACAAAGCTCGAATTAATAAAAAAAACTTATAACCTAGGGTCTATCTTGTCTTAAGGCCTTGAAAAATTCAAACTTATAGGGTAACGCGATCAAGGGACATATCCAATATAATAGGGAACTTCCCGTTCACCTAGAATCCTTAAATTTGAAAATAAAGATATAGGACATGTAAAGAAAAACAGCAAAGTACATAAATATAACCCTTAGTTTCCATCCGATGCTTTGCCGAAGTTTATATAAGACACCTGAATCTATAGAAAAACCCCGAACTGATGATCTTTTACGTGGGCTTGTATAATATTTGTACATGGATATATCAATTCATTAAAAAACGAACCAAAAAAATAACCATTAAAATACACTGTTCCTTTAATCTATCTATCAATAAATTATTGAACTCCCAAATTAAGTCGTATAATAATCTTGTTTATTTATTACCATCATAATGAATCTGTCTCATTTCTTTTAATTTCACATCTCAAGCTTAAGTTTAGCCCCGGGGTGAGATTGTATCTAAAATTAATTATAAAATGAGACTGACCGAAATAACATCCAATATCTCAATTTATTTTATGTTTCAATTAAATTGAAGTCTAATATTAAAATCATGGAGTTCTTCGACTTTATTTTTAGAGCTATGTTTTACTACTTATTTAAAATAACTACTGTGTTACATAAGAAAATGGTGTATGGTTAGTAGCATTTTAACGTAACACACGTAATATAGACTTTAAACATAACTTAGTAAAGGCAAAAACGTCGTATTTTTGGCGCCAAATTATGTATATACCGCCTTCTTTTTTATGTCATAGCGGGCAACTGAGTTGGTGGTTCATCTGATGTTAAGCGATCACTACAACTTATTTACATTTGCAAAGATAGTGCCTCTACGAATGCACTGCTCGATTGGGGAAAGGAGTGAGAAAAGAATTAGCGACTATAAAGAAGGAATGGACTTGAGGAAAAGGAAACGGGCCTCCGGCTCCCCCATTCGGCGTACGAAACACAGTAACATGTTACTATGGGTGCGTTCCCGGTTCGAGCTGGCCCAATTCGCTGATATTGCCAGAAGCATGTTCGAATCCCACATTAAAATATGTCTAATGAATAAAGACAGATGATATCCATCTTTGTCTTTTCATTATCTGTCTACGAACCCTCCTGCAAACGCAACAAAAAAATATGGTGGAAATAAATAATTATAGAGTTAAAGAAGCATCATCTCAGTCAGTCTCACTGTTTCAAAGAAATAATAAAAGTACGTACGACGAAAGTTTAAATTGAACGCAATATAGTGCTATAAAATTATTGTTACTCATTTTTCGGATAAAATCAAAGAGTGATACGATTACACGTAAATTAAGCAATAACACTTACTTTTACTGATATTACCGATTCGGTTTTCATGCGTAGTGCACATAAAATTTTATATTTTTTAACATGTGTTCACTGTACGAGCGAAAGCGGTTAAAAAATGTAATATTTATTTTATTTTGTTATAACATTTCACATAAGTTATTATGCGTATAAAGGAGTCTTCCTTTTCCTCACCCTTCCCAGCCCATACCAGAAAATTGTAAGTTGTCTTGATTAGGAACTGGTGCGTTCCAAGGAGGTTCCGTAATCCTTTTCCTAGTTTATTTAATAGGTAAGAATCCCACATACTCTAGAATTCCCCCTAAAGCTAGAGTATTTTTTAAAGATTTTCTCTCTGTTACCAAAATGAAGGTAGATACAATAAAATAATTACAAAACATGCGGTTGCCTTGTTCAAAAGTGCTTCTGTGAGAAATCTAATTGAATAAATAAATACGTGAGTTTGAGTCTCGACTCCAGTACGCTAAGAGCTTACAACTTTCACCGCATGAATAACGCGTTAGTCCGTACATTTTAACATTAAAGCATCGATATATCTTGTAATGTTCAAATTAAGTACCATAAAAATCTTACCACCAACTTAACGGAGACATAAAAACGTTAAAATTACAAAGTGTATAACATCGATCGTGGCTCATCATATCTCGATAATAAGTATTTATCAGGTTTTTAAATTTGGTGAAGACAACGCTTAAACGTTCGGAAATTATTAAATATCGTAGTATTATAATAGGTTGTAAGTGGATAGGATATGATACAGTTTAACTTGGTTGGTATGCGTATTTATTTCATAACTCAAATCAAATGTAGTAAAAAGGATTCAAATGAACTTCATCATCATCAGCCCATACGTTTCCTCTACTGGGACACAAGCCTCATATGAGGGTTCATGCTATAATCCATGACATGGGCCAGGTGCGCATTGGCAGATGTCACATGTCGTCGAACTTTTGATTCTTGGACATAACAGTCCCTCACGGTTTCCATCACCGTTTGGAGCAGTGGTGACGTAGATAAGGAAAATCAATTTATTTCTTTTGAAATACTGTAATATAGAAATACGTATAATTATAGTAATTTTTTAAATTTTGCATTGAATGCGACGGTTATCATAGCAACGCTAATTAATATGTGCTTCTTTTTTTCAATTATTGTTTAAATTTTCCTAAAAATAAGGCAGAAAATCATTAGCTGGTTTAGACGTATTACAACAATAAAAACCATTAAAAGCAATTAATAACAAGTTATATTAGCTATTTCAATGGCTTCCATAACTTTCACCGTAAGAGCTAACAAAACGAAATAATAAGCTTAATAAATAATTATCCAGCAATAAATAAATCAATTTGCTCCCATTAATCATTATATAGAGCGTTACGGAAGCTCTTGATATAAATTTAATGATACCATCATCCATCAACGTTGTTTTAATTTATTCTATATACATTTTTAATCTATTTATTATTAGCTATGACCACCTCTTCGTTTATTATCTTCAAACTCGAGCTTGTATATTTTTCTCGCGGGCAACTATTTTTCTAAGGTTTTATCTTCTATTGTATTCTATAAATGTTGCGTATATTCAGTCTAACTTTCGAATCTCTTCGTTCATTTGATGGGATTTGTATGGGATGGCAGGTAACTAACGCTGGTCTTTAAGCGGTGTTACTTTGCTGCAGTCAAATATATGATCAATCACATTAACCTAAAGAAACTTAAGTAACCTATACAATTATTATTGACTAGCTCCGCCCCGCGGTTTCACCCGCGTAAGTCCGTATCCCGTAGGAATATCGGGATAAAAAGTGGCCTATATGTTATTACAGTTATCCAGCTATCTAGGTACCAAATTTCATTGCAATCGGTTGAGTAGATTTTTCGTGAAAGAGCAACAAACACACACACATCCTTACAAACTTTCGCATTTATAATATTAGTAGGATTGAACGCATTTCGATATCATTTACTACTCAGACAATTAACCTTTTGATACCATAAACTACCAACTGAGCTGGTGGTTCGTTTGATGTTAGGCGATCATCTCCGCCCATATACATTCGCAGAGGTAATGCCTCTGCGAATGCGCTACACGCTTTTTACGTTGTAGGAAAGGACTGACTACTGGAAAAGAGGATCTGGGCGATTGCAAACTAACACAGCTTTATCCCGGCAATGATAAAAGATACAAAGCGCACAAATTTAAATGTATGTTATGCTCTTAAACAATGAGTTTTAAAAGGCAACAATTTGCGTCGGCTTATTTATTATGCAACGAACGTAAACACTACAAATGAGGCGCAATAAACGGAGAGCGCTTAATCTTGTTAGTGATATTATGGAAATTGGACCAATTAGACGCACCACGGTTAAGGGGGAGTTATAACTCGGACATTTATTCAATTTGTCAATTCAAGTTGGGTTAACTCTCGTCCCCAAATATGGTCTAGTCTGTCACATATATTGTAATTGTTTTGGTAATGTTTTGCTCAAATAAATGAGTTTTTATAACAATCATAACACAAATCATACATGTATATGTGTATATTAATGTTTTCATTTTATTTGACACACATCTATAACAAGCCGTTATCAATAAGGTATTTTTGATCTCATGACACGCCCCATGTATTATATACAAGCTACTGTAAGCCACGCCCGTCTCACGCTTGTCCTATAGCTTCTAGCACTACTGATGTCATCATCATCATGTTCATCGTGTGTTCCCACTGCAGGGCCTGGGGCCTTCCATTTTATTTTATTTTTATTTATTTGTTTATAGGTAATCCAACAGCATTACATGTTAACTACATTACAAAATTATGTTTAATTTAACAATTAGCCAATAAATGATTACTTTACAACAATTACTTCATATTTCTGCATGCTTGTGTGTGTGTGTGTGTGCGTGTGCGTGTTTGTTTGTGTATGTTCTATGAGGGATTAGGTTTGTCGAAGTGCGTCTTGACAGATGTCATAAATCTACTGTAGTACTTATGTATAGATGAATGGCGAATGTTATTTTTAATCAAAATCTTCAAACTCAAGCTAGTGTTAAAATCCTTGCCAATATCAAAAATTCGAAAGGGTTTATTTATCTGTTTGTTTGTCTTGCTTTCACGTCACAACGGACCGATTTTATATTATGATTTGTGTGTCTGAGTATAGTTAGGAGACTAGGTCGTGACGTAGGCTATGTACGCTTATAACCTCGTTAAAACATATCATTTCAGTGGGATACTATATACACAATGCCACGGATAGTATCTTAACACAAACTCAAACAGTATGATCCTTGGTTATTTTAGTTTTATCACAAAGAAGCGGAGCCTTAAACTATCAGCTAGATTTATCGCGATGCCGCAAGTGAGCATAACTGACCTAACTAAACAAACTACCTTATAGCTAATCTACTGGATTTGTCCGTGCTTTGACTAAAGCTTTTGTATGAAACTTTTTAAATATTGTGAATTAGTCTAAAAACACACATGCAACACTTTGTCTGGGTATAGTAGAATAATTGTGGTTTAACATTGTATAAAAAAGTCGTTTTCCGCCATCTGTGTGTCTGTATGCTTAGATCTTTAGAAGTACGCAACAGATTTCCGTGGTTTTTTTAAATAGATAAAGTGATTCAAGGGGAAAGGTGGAAAAAGGGGGAAAAGGGGTTTACTCCTATATAACGCGTGCGAAGTCGCGGGTAAAAACTAATCGTTTTATAAAAACAAATCGTCATAGTGCGTCCTCCATTATCAACAAAGTATTTCGCCCCACGTCCCACGTCCATCGTCCCAACTACAATGTATTAGCATAATTACGCTAATAAATATCGATCAAATAAGGCTTTCAAATTGAACATATGTTTTCCTAATCGTGTTACTATCAGGAAATCAGGAACCGTTCTGAAAAGATATCATCATCATCATCATCAGCCCATACATGTTCCCACTGCTGGGACACAGGCCTCCTATTTATTTCAAGCAATGAAATTAATCAATTCCCATTATCAAATTAATAAGCCACAACAAAACCATTTTTGTCGACCCGATAATATTATTCATAAAGACAATTAATATCACATAAAACGGAAGGCATTAGTATTAAAGTACCATTAAATTAACAGTTACAAAGCAGATATGCTGTGCGGATACGATCGAGTTACACGGAGCTCACAAACAAGGCATAGAGCTGATATTAGATGTCTTATAAAATAAATAAAATCTGTTTAATACAGACACAATAGATAGAGATCATCAATATCATCATTAAAATTTTCCCACTGCGACACGGGCTTTCTGAGGACTCAGACCGTAAACCATGGTTGCTAAATGCGGGCTGGAAGATGTCACATGTCGTTGAATTTTTGATTCTTTGACAGCTGGTTTTTAATGATGATTTCTTCACCGTTTCGAGCAGTTGCGAATAGTGAGCATATGAAATAATCAATTTCTTTCCTGCATGCTATAAAACCCTCGACTTCCCATCTGCTGCGGCGGTACTGCTCTTAAAGATACATAAACGAAAAAACGGAATGAAAAATATATTTGCTTGAGTAAATCTGGTTAACTACATTTTCTATGAATTTTGGTTACTTATGACTCTAATTATGATAATAATGATTCCTTAATCCGCTGCAGCTTTCAGATTACTTCCGATACAGTCATGGTTGTTCGACAATAATCTAAAGATTGAAAAGTGCTTTAGTAAAGCCAGTTCATACTAACCAATGCGCTCTCTATTACTTATATACGTAATAGGTTCTAATCTATTATATTACCAATATGTTTTGATTTCCTACTTATTATTTATTATATGCCAGATGGAGTAGAAGCAAGTGTGTTTATCATGATTTAACGTATAGAATAAGGCTGAACAACTTTCTATGGACCGGATAACCTTTTGAACTGAGGGTACATCTTTTTGAATGCCAGGAATATTAATATTTGTTCGCTGTTAACGGATTTAAAGCTTGATTTATTTGTTATTAGACTGGTGTTTTCCGAAGAGGGTAAATATCACAATCGTATTATAAGCGTAGTATGTGCCTATTATTGAATATATTATATTTATTATATTGGCATATTTTGTTTGGAAATTAAGAAATTATAGACTTACTAAGTATTTATTTTAAGTTGTATATTTTGTTATGAGCATCGCTTAGTAGTACAATAAAATATATGCTTGATAACATTTACATTCCTTAAATATTATATTTCCCGTAAAATTTGATCTGAATTTAGTGAACCATAATATACAAAAAATATAAATTGTGAGTGAAGCATATATCGAACCAATTTGAATGATCACTGAAGTTTTCGAGATCTTAAACTACCGAATGGTTTATTATTGAACTAGCTGCTCGGCCTAGCTTCGCCCGTGGGGCATATATAGCCTATATCACTCAGTGAAGTTACAGCTTTGTAATTAAAGAAAATGAAAGAATTTTTGAAATCGAAGCGTTTTTGTGTAAAAACGTTAAACATAAAACTACAAAAGTTTTCTCGTTATAATATGAGTAGATAAGAAATGGACGCGGCAGCCTCAGAGATTGTTATCCAACTACTGATACAAAACAATCTTATAACAATCACAATATCCTATAACATTTACATCATACTGTACTTGCGTATACCGTCACCCGGCAATCAATTCAAACAAAATTGCTTTTTAAACCTCGCCAGCCATAAATTAAGTATCCGTGCATAAACACAGCCTAAAGAATCGATATAATGTATCGGTAATCGAAACTTTCATCGATACATTTAAATCGATTTTCGCTCAAAACTTGATATTAACCTTAATGAGAGTCGATCGTCCCACGGCGACATTCAAAACACTGTATGCCGCTTCGTTTATTATTTTATTTTTATGGCTATGAATAATAATTAACCATTCTGCTATTATAATAGGTTAATGTTATTAAAATTTTACAACTTGTTTATGAAATGTTGGAAGGTTGCGTAGTTTTATATGATTCGAAAGATATTGATTGAGTTTTTTATTTTAAAATAATTAAAAGTCTTGTAAGTTTCGTGTTTTGGAAGTTAATTATTTTAGTAATAATTAAATAGTTGGATATCAAGATAAAACTGACGAATATGAACGAAATGACAAAAACTGATAGTTTTACAAACTGAAAAACTAGTACATTTTTCTAAACTGTAAGTAATATATTTCAGTCCTATTTGTTTCATCTGTAATTCAACTATCATAAAAATCATGCATAGAATTTCTATAAGTACCGGTGGGAATAATCAGAAAAAAAGCCACCCTATTAACCTGTAAAGAAAACACGATTCATTTTTAAAAGACATCCCTCATAAATCCCTCAATGGAAATAAATTCTCGAAATGAACCATAATTACGATACTTGTATAAAAACGTTTCAAACAGAGTTCACACTTAAGTTCCAATAAGTACAAACCAACCTGGTTTTCGGACTGAAACGGACATCAAACGAAATTCTTACCAAATTATGATGTAAGGTGTTATTTTAATGTCGTAACGGTTAATTATCGCTTGATATAATTGTATTATAGCAGTGGTGGCTCAGTGGTGAGAACCTTGGACTTCAAAATCGATAAGTCGGGGTTCGAGACCGGGCGAGCGTGCAGGAAATAAATTGATTTTTCAATTTATCTGCGCATGTGGATAATATCACCACTGCTTAAAACGGTGAAAGAAAATATCGTGAGGAAACCGGCATGTCCGAGAATCAAAAAGTTCGACGACATGTGATATCTGCCAAACCGCACTTGGCCAGCGTGGTGGATTATGGCCTGAACCCTCATAGGAGCCCTGTGTCCCAGCAGTGGGAACATATATGGGCTGATGATGATGATGATGATGATAATTGTATTATATATTTTACTGATATCTGAATATCTTAAAAATATTACCAATGCAAAAATATGTTTGTTTGATTGTATTTCTATTGCGTTGCAAATGAGCGATTTAAGGATATGATTAATACTGTGTGTGTGATGAAGAATACACTTAACACTCTCCTTGATAGCGCAAGTGAAGCTGCGGATCTATGCGGTTGCATAAATATAATAATAACACTCGCCTCCTAACTAACTCCTACTAACTAACTACTACTAACTAACTGCTACTACTTCTACTATTAGCTAACTCCAGACACACTTCTCTTTCACATTGTCAGTAAGGTTTGAATATTTTTAAAAGGATTGAACTCAATGCAAAAGATTCTAGTCTCTATAAATATTTTGTTTTTGTTTCAGTCAAATTCTTCTAATTATTAACTAACTTCGGAGGCCCATATCCTTTTCCTTCCCCTTCCCAGTCCTTTCCTTTATTCCTCTCGCCAATCCTTTCTTAATCCTTTCCCAATTTAAAGTCGGCAATCCATTTGTAGAGGCGTAAGGTCTGTAATCGACTTTACGCCTCTACAAATGTTCATGGGCCGTGGTAGCGTTTACCATCAGGCGTCCCACCAGCTCCATTGCCGATTGTGACATAAAAAAAAAAAAAAAACTTTCTACCCGTGGCTATCAAAGTGAAAATAAACAGAACCCGGAAATTTCCCCTCACAGTTCCCGGCTCATGCGATTTCCGGGATGACAACTATCCTATGTCCTTTCTTCAGTCAAAAACAAAGATAAAGAAAGGTTCAGTGGCTTAGGCCTGAGAAGAGACAGAGAAGGTTACTATCGCTTTTATAATATGTACCAGTAGGGATGTTACAAAGATTTTTTAATAATGCTTACGTTCCATATAACAAAAGTTATATAATTTCATATTAAACCGTTAGTAAACAGTTAATATGTTTGATTTATATCGAAATAACAGTTTAATTTACGAAATAAGGTAATCGCTTTCTAGTAAATAAATAATTAACAAAAGCACTGTTTTTTTATATAAATTAAATCCAAGTTATATTTACTGTTTAAACAATTAGTTTATGGATTAAACAATCTATATTTTTATTCACATCTATTTTTGTAGAATGCTTCTAAATGATTATAAGGTATTTCAATTAAAAAGCCTTTTAATATACATTTCTTTCTTTTAATTACACGATAGTGGGTTTATTAATTTATTTATATTATAAAAGATGGCTAATTCCGCGGAAAGTTTTATACTTCTCTTATTTATGTAATCAATTTAAATAATAGATAAAAGAACAATACAAAAATAAAAATAAAAGAATACGATCCTAGCAAAAGCTGGGTCGTATTCTTTTTAATATCTGATAAGCTGTTAACCGCGGTTTCCCTCACGTCGTACATTATGTATATGCCTTCTTCCGTAAGTGGACTATCTAACACTGAAATAATGTTTTAAATCGGTCCAGTAATTTTTGAGATTATAACGTTGTAATAAACAGACTCTTTAGCTTTAAAGCATAGGTCAATAAATCAATTCTCATTGGCGCACGCGCACATATAAATAAAAAATATTTTCTGGAACATCCTGTATATGGCATACTCGTTCAGTAACCACGTACGCCGGTAGGTGTCGGAGTCACGTTTTGAAATCGCATCAAAATTATAAAGTTAAGTGAATTTCGTTCGGAACCGTAATGGCGGGCTTAATGACAGCTGTCAGCGACAAACGCCGAAATACAGAATTATATCGGTAACTAATGACTATATACTTTGTATTGGATTCCGTTGTACAAATTGGATTATTTATGACCGAATGTTATGAAAATTTCGACCAGTCCTCCGAAATAATATATCGTATAGGGCTGGTTTTAGTGTCTCGCTGACCGTGAGTATAGCAGCGGAAGCGTATGAACCTCTATGGTACACGCTGATCACGTTATTCTAAAACGCTTCATAGTTTTCAGGCTAGTTTTATTGTTACGCTGACAACACACTGACAGTCGCAGCTGACAACCAAAATGTATGAACCTCTATTCACCGCACATGCTGATACCTACGCGTTATACTAAAACGCTATATAGCTCAGGCCAGTTTTAAAGTTACGCTGACGGCACGCTGACAGTCGGAGCTGACAACCGAATGGTATGAACCTCTATTCGCCGCACGTGCTGATACCTACGCGTTATACTAAAACGCTTCGTAGTTCAGGCTACTTTTATTGTTACGCTGACCGCACGCTGACAGGCGGAGCTGACAACCGAATCGTATGAACCACTATGCACCGCAAATGCTACTCGTTAATCTCCGCGTTATTTATTTATATTCTAAAGAGGCAGATACGTTTCGTATGTCAGCACAGCGGTTAGTGTGCCGTCAGCGTGTCTACCGAACAGGCCTGAGTTTTTTACGGATATACTATTAATGTAAAGCTGAAGAGATTTTTTGTTTGAAGGCGCTAATCTCAGGAAATGGTGGACGGATATATAAAATTCTTTCTCCGTTGGATATGTACATGATGAGTGCTATAGTATGTCACATGGGCAGGTATATCCGGGGCGATCCAATAGTGTAATATCTAGTTTTTACATGTGTGACGGTAGAATTTGTTAACTTTCTTCATTTTAAATGTGTGTTTGTGACGCATATATGCATTCATGTTTATTTATAAAAGTCTACCTAAGCTAAACTAGCTAACGTTTTCCCACATAAAGTAGGTACTTTTCTATCAAAAGAATATTTAATACCGTGGATACGCTTGCACTGATAAATATCTATTGCAGTGATCTATCCTAGTACAATCTTGACCTTAGACCAAAGTCATCCAGCCCGATGTTTATACACAAATATTTATAACTAATACTAGCTGCGCCCCGCGATTTCACCCGCGTTTGTCCGTATCCCGTAGAAATATCGAGATAAAAAGTTGCCTATATGTTATTCCAGTTGTCCAGCTGTCTACGTACCAAATTTCATTTCAATCGGTTCAGTAGTTTTTGCGTGAAAGAGCAACAAACACACACACATCCTTACAAACTTTCGCATTTATAATATTAGTAGGATTATATATTTTGAGCTACTTTCTCTGAATGCGCTTATTTTAATTTTTATGTCCGCAATGACCTATTTAGTCATACAAAGTCCTAGTTAACAATAAATTGTTTTTGCTCATGACTTCGACTAATGAGCGAAAAATAGTTGTTAAGTAAGTAAGAAGTGGTGTCGCTATGTTTAGTGGAGCGTATTAACTCTTCGACCATGTTTCTGCGGCCTTTGTTCAAGTAATTATATAGTTTACGGACAAAATAAGCCAATTAATGAATTAAGATGGATGTATTTACATTTTAATTTACTGATTTTTTATAATATTATACGATATTAGAAAGTTATTTAAGATTATTACTTATAATATGAATAAGTAAACCCTTAAGAATCACTTAGGATAAAATCGTAGAAGAAAATATTAATAGAAAATTGAGAAGAAAAGCAGTGACATTTGAACTTGTATTTGGACGATGTTGCTTGATAAAAAATTATTTCAATCAAAGTTCAATTTATTACGTATTACAAAGGTTAACCTATCTGATACGTTACGCAAATATGCATTCGAGTGCATTCCTCAATTAAGAAAGAAAATTAACGACGTTCAAAGATTTTTGAGCTTTGATTGAGTTTAAGAAAATATTTACTGTAGGAAAACTGTTTTTAAGTGCGAACAATATATAAAGTTCAGTTCGAATGTATAAACAATTAACAGAAATTGTATTTTATGTTGACAGAGGTATTGATATTCATTAAACGTACAACATACATATTTTCACATTTTACCTTTTCAATTACGGAATTAGTTCTGGTGGACATAATTTTTCTATATAAAGAATAAGAGCCTATTAAATCACCCGTTCACCTTTCATGTTTAATGAAACAAAAAATTCATACGATTTCGTTTTTGTATAAAATAATATAACTTACATTTTGAGTACTGTGATCTCTATACGGTTGTAAGAGGTAATAAATATAGCATTGCAAGTTTATAAATTCCGTTGTTAAGGAAATTTTAAACGATTTATAACCTTATTACAATTGCAGAAGAATCGTGTTCAAAATTCGAACGAGAAATATAAATCGTCCGTATTGTGCTTTACCTTTTGAATACATAAAAATATGTGACTCGATTACGCGGTTCCGAATTTATTTGGAGAATCGAGATCTCGATTTTAAAATATCGATTTTCTTGACATTTCATGGAATTTTTATACCTTTCCAAAACGTATAGGTACACGACATGTCAATAAAACCGTATGAAGTTTATCGTTTTTTTGGCAAAAACATTGTTTTCATTTTAGTGATCTCATACATTAATTCATTAATGCATTACTTTGTAATAAAGACTAACGATAATATAAGTAATTATAAAAAACCACAATAGTTACCTATGAAGACAATATCCAAAAACCTCTATGAATAAACAAATTTTTTACTGAAAATAATAAAAACAAACACTACACTGATTTATTCAACTAACCAACCAAAACACAACATAAAATCCCCCAGTATTCAAGCGTATAAAATGCCTTTGTTACATTTCTAGAATGTTCGAGCCAGGCAGTCCTCATTGTTGATAGGATCACACTTCTCAAGATGCCGCTTGACGTTTCTGCCTAGAACAGGCTACATTGGTGCTCATGATTGACACGGAAGGTGTTAATGGGGCATATTGTCTCGACCATTTGAATGAGACCTCGAAGATTAGAGATTTCAATGATTTGTGTTCAGATGGACTGATATAGAGTTATTTCCTGTTTGATAAAGTTCATGTTCTAAACGATTATGTGAGGAATGAAAGAGCCTTTTATGGTTGTTGTAAATCAAATCAAATTGGTTAATAACATATCTTCTATATAGGAATAACATAAATTCTTGAAGTATACTTTTTAATCGATATCTAATCTGTATGTCAAAACAATAAAAATCCTCTGATTGGTCATTCACAAACTTTTGTCAGAAGAGCAATTGCTTGATTGATGTATGGTTGTGATTTATGGAATAGGTTTTAAACAGCGTAAACCTGTCGCATGCACTCGTAACGAAAATTATTGTTGTATAAACACACTTATACTACTGTATGTATATTTCTAATTTTTTTGGATTAAAACCTTTATTATTTTATGTAATAAAAAGATTCTTTCGCCGTTCGTATTGTTCATATTTGTTATATATCTTGGTGATGAAATTTTTGACGCATTTGAGTTTAATTTGTTCTATCTTCGGCACATATTTATAGACGTAAAAACGCTTGCGTAAACGTAAACACATAAGGAATAACAACAAACAATTTATTTACTGTACTATGTATAAATAATGCAAAGGAAAGATACTACAAACCTACGACTTTCCACATCTGTGAGTTATTTATATCGACTTATTTACGAAAATTGTACTTTTTGCAGATAGAAATTAAATCGATTTTTATTTTATTTGTTACTCGGTAAGGTTATCAACCGATTGACGTATTGTTTTTGTGTCGTCATTTAGTCGGATTTTAGAATATGGATTGTTACTGGTTTTTAATTCGTAATTGAGCTTATAATTTATTGATTTAAGTATTTCAAATACTCTATAAAAAATCCTACATAAATATACAAACACGCACACAAGATATCAGATATAACATTAATTTCCTACCACACAATTTCAATGCCTACATATAAAATCTAAAACATTTACGCTGATAATTCTAAGAACGAGAGACTCCACAATTCGGTCGGCTAATTGTTTTTGAAGTAGTAATTGCCTTTCCTAGCAATAACGGCCCCATTAAAGCTCCTTGTTAGTCCTTCGCCACCAGATAGAGGTCTGTTCTATAGATTTTTACGCAGTTAATAAATTTTGCCGTGGAAAGAAAAAGTGAACATTCGAGAGCAAACGCCCCGCTGATTTATACAATCGACTGTAATTATAGCTGCTTAGAAGTAAGAAATGGCAAATGTGGTACGTAACTATAAATGCTATTAATAGATTGGTATTTTTGTTTTTAGGTGGTTACAGCATGCATAACGTTTTATAATCTGTTGTTAGCTTTTTTTCATAAACTATTATGTATTTTTAATAAAACGCGTCTTTTGCGTTAATGTAAGATTACGTATTTATTTTAGAGGCTTTTTGCTTGTGGTGATTTTGCTCTCATGTGTAATTTCTATTAATAATTTATTACTTTTAAAGATTAGTTAGTAAGGTAATAGTAGTAGAATATATTATATGTATTAGCTTTTACCCGCGGCTTCGTACGCGTTAAATTCGGAGTAGTTTAATACATATTATTATACGTATAACGTTGCTCCTGAATCACTCTACAACAACCATTCATCAAAATCCGTTGTGTAGTTTTAAAGATCTAGGCATACATACATATGAACAGACGCGGGAAGCGACTTTGCTTTATACTATACGGGACGCATTCAGAATCTCCCTTTCCAGTATGAAAGGTTGTATCTTATAGTAATAATCAAAACATCGATCCATCTGACGTTGATATAATCGGTAACATACGCCCCGCCTCGTAACAGTATAATTTCATCGTTTCGAATCGAAAATAAGCATGCAGTTTTCGTACATTTAAGATGACGTACCATAGAATTTGCATCGGGTTTTGCTATGTATACATATGGGTATGATTGGGTGAGAGTATCATGACAGATATTCTAGTCAAGATTGCAAATTATTTATTCAGCTAATTGATGCTGGATGCCATTTATTTACACGGCTAGCTTCCCGCCCGCGGCTTCGCCCGCCTACATAATGGTTTCTACCATTTTAACCTTCCCTGGACTAATTCAGAATGCACCAAAACCATGATTATAAAAATCAGACCAGCCCATGTCGAGTTTTAGCGAGACAAGAAAAAGCAATTGAGTTTTACATATAAGATATATTACTCACATTATTGTTTTTTAAATGAGTCATTCTTTTATCAAAATTATGGTTATTAAAAATTAATTATAGCAAAATTAACTGGGCGTATATACTTATAAAAATACGTAAATACACAGTTTACAACAATTAAAATAAACGTCAGACAGAAACCCAGTAAGCTTTCTGTCTGTATCTGCATCTCCACTGAGTGGCCTAGTCCATATACGTATTCTTTTTAATTTCATCATCGGTAACGATAAGCGCTACTACCATCAATGGAGAGGTGTAAGGTTGATAATATACATACATACACCACTGATAAACCCGTGCAAGAGTGCTAGAGAAATATAAATTTATTAGAAGGTACAGTCTACAGACTGCCTGTATCACATCAATCGATATGCATTCGATATAAAGCCATCAACATTCGATACAATTGCATTAGCATAGAAATTGCTAGAAGCAGACTGTCGGCCATCGAGGCCCTTATCAGGTTGCATTCGTGGGAAACGAAATGAGAACTGGCAGTATTGCGCTGTATCCTCGTTTATGAAAAAGTTTTACTGTCGATTTATTCATAAATACAGCGAGATACCGAGATCTCGATTAGTCACGATCGATTGTGGATCCGATTTCTAATTTGAATAGTTAAAATGCAAAAATAAAGGTGCCGATATAGGAATCGATTTTGTCTGATGAAGATGTTTGATAACATTGATTTGTCTTGTTAAGCACCAGTTGATTAACTGAACGATAAGTTAATTATTGCTAATTTATTTGCATGCGAGCAATATGGTAATTAAACAATATATTCTAATCTTCTGTACTCAAGTGGTGTTGGCAGAATATCAGCGTCAGAGTCTCATTGGCAGTTTTCAGAACACAGTGTACATTTGTCTCCTGTACCCCACTAGGAGACACGGGACTTCACTTTTATAACGTAGTATAACATAGTATTATGCTATAACTTCAATCGCAATCTGTCTAGACTCATAAATTATCAAAATAACCTGACCCAAATTCATGTATAAAAATATTTTCCAAGGGTGAATAAATTGTGTACACTAAATGATTTTATCGTTAAGAAAAGATAGATGTAAAAGCATAACGATTTTGAAATATAATATGTTATATGTGAAAGTCAACATTTAATAATATAGTAGGGGAGCCCGAGATGCTAAATGTGTATTTACTCGAGCGTTTCAGAAACCTATTGGAATTCGCAGATTATACGATAGCAAGAAAAAAAGTCCTATAGTGTTTTCAATTTTAGCGGTGGAAAAAGGTTTTTGATATTTTTTTTTTTTGTAAAAGAAAAACGGGGCTGTGGAAATACTCAAGCACGTGAGATTTTGATATTTTAAATGCATTGGCATATCACTGAAATAAAATATAACTTATTCTTACGATTTATGTGGTAATTTCGTGGCTACAAATAAAAGGTAAAATATAAAAATATATGACTCGAGCGCGTCAGATAAAGATATTACGGGTTATTTACAACATAAAAAATCCATATTTCGCTAATCTGACAATTTGAGCGTAACCTTAAAGAATTATCGATATTTTTAAATTTTCTGCGGCTCCTGCGAGCGCACCCACCAGTATTACCTGCTCATACTTTCTGGAGGTACTTAGTAATAGGTAAGGTACGTTCCCTTATAATAATCTGACGCGCTCGAGTAAATCCCAAAATCCCCTCTTGGGCTCCCCTACTAATAGAAACCGTTATCATATAGCACTGACGTTGTATTCAAATATTGATTTATTATTCAATTTGTTGTTTGATCGTTTTTATATTTTAATCAGACGCTTTTGTTTTAATTTGATTTTTTTGAGAACCGTTCATTTATGGTGGGTATATGAAATAGAAATCGATTGTAATTATAAATGCTGATATTAATGTTATTTATGGTACATTTTTATATGTTTGCATTTAAATAAGTTCAACGTAAATTGACGATGACGTAATTTAGTTGTAGTAGATTTTTTTTTTGGGTTGTAGGATTTTCGCAATTGACTGTCTCGTTCCTCAACATATCGCCACTAATATTAATAATGCGAAAGTTACTCTGCCTATCTATTCTTCACGGATAAACCAATAAACTAAATTGGGTGAAATTTAAAACAGAGATATTTGAGATTCGAATAAGGGGAACGGATACTATTCGGTAAACGCAGCAAACAACTAGTATTGTATATAAAAAATAGATAACTTTTTAAAAAAAACATCTACATGGAAAATCTTAACATCAATGTATTATATTCGCTTTTACCCGCTTCGCACGCGTTAATTCGGAGTAGTTTAAAAGATGTAACTATACATATAAACCTTCCTCTTGAATCATTAAAAAAAAACCTCATCAAGATCCGTTGCGTAGTTTTAAAGATTTAAGCATACATAAGGACATAGGAAAATAGAAACGACGAGATAAAGCGACTTTGTTTTATAATATGTAGTGATGTATCTTCAAAACATAAAACACATAAAAATAGCAAAAATATTGAACAGTAAAAACAACAAAATTACCTCACTCACAACACGATTAGCCAAAAACCCACAAATCTTCGATTTCAATTAAATTCCAAGAAAAACTGCAACGAAATTGCAATCGCAATTGAATTTCGAATCATCTTGAACTGGTTGTTATTGATTTTTTTTTTAATTACGAGGACGTGGCTTACGTTGGTGCTTGTTCCTTTTAAATATTTCCGTGAAACTATAAAATGCCAATCTTATGTATCGTAAGTTGTTTCAAAATCAATTTTCTTGTTTATTCTGGACACTAAAAGCAGGTATTGACTGATCATTACTTAGACCAAAAGATATTTCTGGCAGGGCTACCGCATACTTACTGCTCTTTAATGATTTATTCACTGGCAATTTACTTACTGGATATAACATCTATGTTTTTTACGTTTCTTAAATTGTCTAATTACTTATTAACTGCAATTTGAAACTTTATTTACTAATTTTTTTTGTTTCACGTATTACGTTGAATTTTATTTAAATTTCATTCATATAACTAGTCAAATATATTTTGAGATTTTTGTCTGAATAACAAAAAGTCTTTGCCTAATACGCGCTGTCAAAATTCCCGCCGAAAGCAGCCCTGTTTTCGCGCGTTTTCTACGAAAGCACTTAAAAAATATCGATACTCAAATTTTCAATTAAGTGTCATAATGGTGGTACGGGGACGAATTCTTGAAATTTATTATTTCGCTCCGAATTTCGGACGTGCAAGCATTTATTATGGTAAATCGTGTTTAATAAAAAAGAAGAATATGGACGATGGTAAGTCGATGTTTTGGTGGTTACAGGGCATTAATTACACAGTTATTATTATATGGAATATTATGATAGCTATAGAATTTTAACAGTAAAAGCTGACAATATCACGCAAGTAGGTAGTTAAACTTTACACGTTTGGTTTGGTATTTTTATTAATATTATGTCGTTTATTAAACTCATGGATATTTAATAACGAGGTTTAAATTAAAGCAGTAACAATGCCTTGCCTTGTATTTGGTCAGGTCTCTCATAAATATTTTTCATTTATTTATAAGAAATGTCTTGTATCAATCGATATTATTTGTATTGATATGTCTGTTTGCGGAAAATGGTTGCCTTCAGCTATTTATACCTAGAGATATAATATAACAATTTTAACAAACGTCATATTATTTTAACTTTTAGTAGCATTTTCTTATCACTCCGTAATCGCATGATGAAAATTACTCACTCAACATCTCAGTAGTATTTTGAATGTAAAATCTTATACATAATTCCCGCTTCATGTAATATTTATGTTATTTTATAATTTGCTTTCGATTATTATGCGGAGATTATAATGAATAAATCCAACAGTTTTCCCTTTCGTCGCCGCATTTTTACATGACACGGTAATCTCGAGGAAGACAAAAATGTACCAGCACCTTGTTAACAACAATTTGCCTACAATTACCCCGATAAGGCGCCGCCGATAACGTTCTTGATTAAAAACCCATATACGCGTTAACTGCGAATTCATTCGATAATTTCCCACTAATTTATCACCGTTTTTTCTCGTTAATTCTATATTTTATTGGACGCTATGAATATTTTTATTTATAATTAACATGAGCTGCTGGCGGTTGAGATTTTTATCACCGCTTGGACATTGTTGATCGCAAGTATTATTCTAATAAATACCATCTGTAAATTTATAATTAGTATCACAATACATACTGTTAAAAATGTCATCTGTTACATAGATTCATCGCATAAACCTATTACGTAAAAGGCTAATTATATAAAATAAATTTGTTGAGCACGTTTTTAAATATAGCAATGATTATAATAATAATATGATCGACATTATGTATAAAAAGATTTCATGAACAAATTATTTAGATTATATACATTTAAGATTAATTTCGTATCCTAAATATCTGTTTTTGTATTTAGTTTGTACTTGTAACAGCAGAACGTAGCAATAGACCGAAGCCACTGTCCTACAATTATACCTATCATTAAATATCAACTATACTAAATATGTCACAACATCGCATGCACTAACCAGTTAATTTTAATTAATCCACCAATAAATAACGAGTAAAACCGGGCGCGAAGCACCGTCGCATGTCGTCACGTACACCATATTTATATCAATATCGGATTTCAATTTATTGCGCCAGTCACAACTGTTACCACTTGCTATCTTTGAGAATTATTGTACTAACCTTATAGCTGGAGAGCCGGTGGTGGATTTCCGTTCCTTGAATGTTAATAGGAGCATTTTTTTATATCTAATGTCATTTGAAATTCTTTTTCAATATCTTACTTGACTTTAGATTTAATTGCTCATTACGATTTTCTGTAGTTTTGATCCAATTAAGGCAATGAAAAGAAAATAAAGACCTGAGAAATTGCATCTAAGCATCTAATCGTCGTATAATAGTCGTAATTTTTGTATTTTGAAACAGAAGGTTGAGCATTTCAATGTAACATATAAAACATATTTAATTCTGTATAAACAGTTATAATTCGTTTACTGCGTGATTCATTGTTTTTTCAGTCTTAGAAATTTACAAAACGATATAAGACGCTAAGAGAAGATAATGAACGCTGCTATATATGAAATAATATTATGAAACGTTTTTTTATTAAGTATAAAGAATTTTCTGTAAACGCTTTTTCAATGACTGTTATTTGAGTCAATCTTTCATGCATATTAATTAAACACCTCGATATAATATTTTATTGACGTTATTGTCCCAAGCTCTCCGTCTATCCAATATGGACTCCCGTATAATAAATTGAAAGATAAATACGCGCAGGACTAATTTCAATGTGTTTTTGATATCTTTTTAAAATTGAGACCCATTAAGGGTCCATCGTCATATAAATCAGCCGATTGTAGGGTTGTTTATAGTAATTAGTAATATTTTGGTAATGCACTGATAGGCGCGGGTGTGAACTTTATCATTAAAACATTTTAATGTATTACTGTAATGTCGGATTTATTTTTAACCGACTTCAAAAAAAAGAGGTCATCAAATCGACTGTTTTTTATGGTGTTACCTACCTTAGACAATTTTATAGGGTACCGATTTTTATGATTCTTTTTATTAACACGCTTTTTATCAGCTTCACTTGTATGTTTGGTAGTTGCAGATGAAACAATCAATCATAATGAATCACCTCAAAAGAAAATTATAATAAAATTTAAGTTATTAACACAATGATTCAATTCAGAGTAAAAAGCGTGGGGTGCATTTTACTGTAGTTCATAACTATCCTCTCATAGATTACCAATGATATATATAGTTACCAATGATGATTGTAATATTTAAAAATATTAAGCACCCCATTGCAATTGAATCATTGTGTTAATTACTTAAATTTATATTTCACTATTTCTTAGAGCTTTTCCAAAATATATGATCTACACTAATATTATAAAGAGGAAAACTTTGTTTGTTTGGTTGTAATGAATAGGCTCAAAAACTACTGGACCGATTTTAAAAATTCTTTCACCATTCGAAAGCTACATTATCCACGAGTAACATAGACTATATATGTACCACGGGCGAAGCCGGGGCGAACAGCTAGTATTAAATATATATGATTCTTGTCCAATCTATGTATATAATTTGATAATATAAAAGAAAAATAGCATCAGAAATGTATATTTTAAAAATACAGTCATATTTAATGAAAATATTATTATAAATATATATTTGATTACTGGTATTAAACGTAATCATTTATCCCCAACTAGAGCGTAGCTTAGCGGCTTGCTAATATAAATAAACATGTTTCGATTATGTTTTTACGATTGTGTAGTCTATAAATATATTTTACCAGAAGAATTCAGGTCGGCTATCGCGTGACAACATCTCACTTCAAATATTAAACCTTTGACCCACATTACCATGCGATAATAATAAAGTGAATAAAATTTGACAGAATATGGTGTTAAAATTATTAAAATATGAAAGAATTTGAAGATGCCTCCAGTTGCAACATTATAGTATGATTTTTAAATAAATATGGCATCACTAATTGATTATTTCAATTTTATATTAAATAAATAAGGATTATCGCATAAAAATTTCGTGCTCATTGCATAATTTTTTATATTATATGTAAAAAATCATATCACATAAAACATGATCTTTGAACAAAGAAATCTTGAAATCCAATTTGTTAAGAAAGTTCAAAGAAATTATACACAAAAACTACAAACCGCTAATATATATTGACCCTTATAAAATTGATATTTTTCTTTATTTCTCTAATGCGTTTGTTGAAAATCATTGCAATTTATATATTTTATTTTTACGCGACATCTTTCCTTATAATTGAATTTAATCGTAATATCAATCAAATATAATCGTATAGTTTTATTGACTCGTGATAATTGAATAAAAATTAATCATAAGAATAACTATATTGTAATTTAATTTGACTTTTAAACTAAACCAATTTATTAAATGCACGATTTCATTTTGATCTCCAAAAATCGCATGCTCGATGTAATAAAGAAGATTGACATTAGCATCAATAAAAGATAATGGTGTCAGTTTTAAATATTTAGATATATGTCATCTTGTGACTAACAAATGGCTGACTGAATGATAAATCCTACTATCCTA